>NC_053396.1:154633970-154634253 GCF_905171765.1 Bufo bufo | reverse complement strand
CAGGCCATTTTTTGCAAATCTGACCAGAGTCCCTTTAAGTGCTGATAACTTTAAAACGCTTTGACTTATCCAGGCCGTTCTGAGATTGTTTTTTCGTCACATATTGTACTTCATGACACTGGTAAAATGAAGTAAAAAAATTATTATTTTTTTGCACCAAAAAATACCTAATTTAACAAAAATTTGGAAAAATTTGAAAATTTCAAAGTTTCAGTTTCTCTACTTCTGTAATACATAGTAATACCCCCAAAAATTGTGATGACTTTACTTTTCCATATGTATA
>NC_053396.1:154548184-154633870 GCF_905171765.1 Bufo bufo | reverse complement strand
ACCTGTGTGCCAAATTTCGTGATTGTAAATACGACAGTGCAGATTCCTTTAGCAGACATACACACACACACATACATACACTCAGCTTTATATATTAGAGATAGGTTATTTCGTTTATCACTGCCATCTAGTGGTAAAAATGTATAGCAGCTTTAACCAGGTTAAGTAAATCACTTAGACAGGAAATGACCCTTGGTCTAGGAAGTGTCTTCAGCCATTTTAGATTGCTATTCTCTATGAATGCAGCCTGTCTGCTTTTCTCCCAAGGGTCTTGAGACATCATCACCTGTAAGTGCCTTTCTGTTGTATTAGCTGTTATTATGCTAGACTAGTGATTCTATGTGTACTGATATGTTGTCATTGTATTTTATTGCAATTTCACTAAATAAAATAAAATAGAATAAAGTCGGATTCCTTTGGTAGACAACACAAGCAGTGGGCTTCTGTTTCCTGGAGTCTCGACAAGTGTTTAGCTGTCTGTTTAGAACCACACATAGTCTATGTTTTGAGAGCGGAAAAAGGGAGTTAGGCCTCCTGCACACGACCGTTGTGTGCACCCGTGGCCGTTGTGCCGTTTTCCGTTTTTTTCGCGGACCCATTGACTTTCAATGGGTCCGTGGAAAAAACGGAAAATGCACCGTTTTGCAGCCGCATCCGTGATCCGTGTTTCCTGGCCGTGAAAAAAATATGACCTGTCCTATTTTTTTCACGGCCAACGGTTCACGGACCCATTCAAGTCAATGGGTCCGTGAAAGAACACGGATGCACACAAGATTGGCATCCGTGTCCGTGATCCGTGGCCGTAGGTTAGTTTTTATACAGACGGATCCGAAGATCCGTCTGCATAAAAGCTTTTTCAAAGCTGAGTTTTCACTTCGTGAAAACTCAGAACCGACAGTATATTCTAACACAGAAGCGTTCCCATGGTGATGGGGACGCTTCTAGTTAGAATACACTACAAACTGTGTACAAGACTGCCCCCTGCTGCCTGGCAGCACCCGATCTCTTACAGGGGGCCGTGATCAGCACAATTAACCCCTTCAGATGCGGCACCTGAAGGGGTTAATTGTGCTGATCACGGCCCCCTGTAAGAGATCAGGGCTGCCAGGCAGCAGGGGGCAGACCCTCCCCCCCACCCCAGTTTGAATATCATTGGTGGCCAGTGCGGCCCCCCCCCCCCCTCTATTGTAATAATTCGTTGGTGGCACAGTGTGCGCCCCCCCCCCTCCCTCCCTCTATTGTAATAATTCGTTGGTGGCACAGTGTGCGCCCCCCATTGGCCCCCCCTCCCTCTATAGCATTAACAACATTGGTGGCCAGTGTGCGGCCTCCCATCTCCCCCCCCCCCATCATTGGTGGCAGCGGAGTTCCGATCGGAGTCCCAGTTTAATCGCTGGGGCTCCGATCGGTAACCATGGCAACCAGGACGCTACTACAGTCCTGGTTGCCATGGTTACTTAGCAATAGTACAATAGTAGAAGAATCATACTTACCTGCTGCTGCAATGTTCGTGTCTGGCCGGGAGCTCCACCTACTGTAAGTGACAGGTCTGTGCGGCACATTGCTAAATGAACCGTCACTTACCAGTAGGAGGAGCTCCCGGCCGGACACGAACATCGCAGCTCCCAGGTAAGTATGAATCTTTTACTATTGTACTATTGCTAGTAACCCGCTTCCACCAATGATCGGGGGGGGGGGGGGGGGCAAATGGGAGGCCGCACACTATGTTGTTAATGCTATAGAGGGAGGGGGGCCAATGGGGGGCGCACACTGTGCCACCAACGAATTATTACAATAGAGGGAGGAAGGGGGGGGCGGGGGGGGCACACTGTGCCACCAACGAATTATTACAATAGAGGGAGGAAGGGGGGGGGCGGGGGGGGCACACTGTGCCACCAACGAATTATTACAATAGAGGGAGGAAGGGGGGGGGGCCGCACTGGCCACCAATGATATTCAAACTGGGGAGGGGGGGGGGGTCTGCCCCCTGCTGCCTGGCAGCCCTGATCTCTTACAGGGGGATATGATAGTACAATTAACCCCTTCAGGTGCAGCACCTGAGGGGTTAATTGTGCTGATCACGGCCCCCTGTAAGAGATCGGATGCTGCTAGGCAGCAGGGGGCAGTCATGTACACAGTTTGTAGTATATTCTAACTAGAAGCGTCCCCATCACCATGGGAACGCCTCTGTGTTAGAATATACTGTCGGAAATGTGGTTTCACGATCTAACTCATATCCGACAGTATATTCTAACATAGAGGCGTTCCCATGGTGATGGGGACGCTTCAAGTTAAAATATACCATCGGATTGGAGAAAACTCCGATCCGATGGTATAAAAGGGACTCCAGACTTTACATTGAAAGTCAATGGGGACGGATCCGTTTGAAATGGCACCATATTGTGTCAACGTCAAACGGATCCGTCCCCATTGACTTGCATTGTAATTCAGGACGGATCCGTTTGGCTCCGCACGGCCAGGCGGACACCAAAACGACTTTTTTTTCATGTCCGTGGATCCTCCAAAAATCAAGGAAGACCCACGGACAAAAAAACGGTCACGGATCACGGAAAAACGGGACCTGTTTTTGCGGACCGCAAAAAAATACGTTCGTGTGCAGGAGGCCTTAAGGAGATGTACATTTAACTATATTTGCCATAGTCACAACACTGGCTCTGATGTCTATCTCCAGGAACTGACTTTTTAAGTCCACTAAAGCCATCTAGTGTGTTTTAGTGGTACTACATTACCCAAATGTAAAAGTTGAACAGTGCACAGCTGCAGTGCCAGCTAATATTTTTCACGTTCCTGTGGTGCCTTACCGATCTTGCTTGACAACTCTGTTACTCGTTTGACTTAATTCTGTCAGCTTGTGACCTGACCTCAATACATGCAAACATGTATGGTTGACAGACCTCCCAAGCAGGGGCATGCACAGATCTCACAGGGCACTATAAACACTCCCAGAACAATACAGAACATGCTCAAAGCCCCATATTTCTGACAAATGTATTTATTTTTTGTTAACCAAGTAGAAGAAATTTTTAAATTCAAATTGAATTTTAAAAAGTTTTCTTTGGTCACACCCACTTTATCCAACTGGAGCAGATGCTTAGAATGTATAGCACTCATTCTAAATACAGTATTTTTCAACCTAATTTCACCAGAAAACTGGCATAAATACGTTGATAAATCTCCTGCTTTCTATTACAAAGCTGTAACAAGTTTAATAACATAGATATTGTGCACTGAAAAAAAATGTACAATTGCTCAGCATGTGCAAAAGAAGCAGAATGTTATTTGGGTGCTGTGCTGGTAATAAACCTATCTAGAAACTGAGGATGTGCAGCTTCAGGGACATTCTATAGCCCATTGTGTTGTATGCCATTAAAAGTTCATCTACAAAACGTGAAATTTCCCCAAAAAAATGTAACGCCTTCCAGGCTTCTCTTTCTCTGCTCTTCAGCCGACTCTCAAATTTTACTTAGAATCACTGCACACTTCACTTATTTGGGCAGTCACAGGGCCAAAACTGACCAAATAACTCAAGTGTGAACTCAGCCTTACAGGTCGATGTTAGCGTCAAGAAGAAGCACACTCCTTTTACACCGTCGGCAGCTGATTCCACATAGATGTCTACAGAATCTGTTCTATTAAACGCTTATACAAGTAGAGTCCCCCGACAGAGTGGAGAGGGTGTCAGCAGCAAGTTTGTTTTGACGTCACTGATTATTTTGCCTTTCCTCTGATCCGTCATAACAATGACCCCCAAAAAACAGACCCTATCCGTTGAGCATCCTTCACTCGGTCAGCATTTGGTCAGTGGTCCATCACCATTGCTAATGCCAAAAAAAACAGGAGTGGATCAAAAACAAAGATGACATGTGAATGGAATATTTGCATGTCTTCTGTTTTTTGTACCCACTCCTGCTTTTGGCTACCAAATCACAAGCCAATTCTGATGGGAACATACAGGCCTTACAGCTGCTACACAGACAGGATCCGTTGTGCGTCTCATTTTTCCTTCCTTTGACAGATCAGAAGAAGGATCAAATAAATGATGTCAGCCAGGCCGAAAGGCAAAATAGTGGCCCAGTCATTAAGTGGGAAGGGTCGGAACAGCATGAGAAGTCCACAGAGTGGCCTTATGACATAGTGGTGAGGTGGAAGCAGCATGAGGAGGCCACAGAGTGGCACAATGACAGTGTGGAGGTGTCGGCAGCAGCATCAGGAGGAGACCACAGACTGGCACAATGACAGTGTGGAGGTGGCGGCAGCATCAGGAGGCCACACAGTTGCAAGGTGACATATTGTTTAGGTGGCAGCAGCATGAGGAGGCCACAGAGTGGCAAGTTGACATAGTGTGGTGGTGGCAGCAGCATCAGGGCCCACAGAGTGGCAAGGTGACATAGTGTGGAGGTGGCAGCAGCATGAGGAGACCATAGAGTGGCAAAGTGACATAGTGTGGAGGTGGCAGCAGCATTAGGAGGCCACAGAGTGGCAAGGTGACATAGTGCGGAGGTGGCAGCAGCATGAGGAGACCACAGAGTGGCTAGGTGACATAGTGTGGAGGTGGCAGCAGCATGAGGAGACCACAGAGTGGCAAGGTGACATAGTGTGGAGATGGCAGCAGCATCAGGAGGCCACAGAGTGGCAAGGTGACATAGTGTGGAGGTGGCATCAGCATGAGGAGACCACAGAGTGACAAGGTGAGATAGTGTGGAGGTGGCAGCAGCATCAGGAGACCACAGAGTGACCCAGTGACAGATCAGAAGAAGGGTCAAACAAATGATGTCAGCCAAGTTGAAAATCAAAATAGTGGCCCGGTCATGAAGGGGGAGGGTGGAAACAGCATGAGAAGTCCACAGAGTGGCCCTATGACATAGTGGTGAGTTTGTCACAGAGTGGAACAATGACAGTGTGGAGGTGGCAGCATCAGGATGCCACAAAGTGGCACAATGACAGAGTGTGGAGGTGGCGGCAGCAGCAGCATCAGAGTAGGCCACAGGGTGGCACAATGACAGAGTGTGGAGGTGGCAGCAGCAGCATCAGGAGGAGGCCACAGGATGGCACAATGACAGAGCGTGGAGGTGACGACAGCAGCAGCATCAGAAGAAGGCCAATTGGTGGCAAAATGACAGTGTGGAGGTGGCAGCAGCAGCACCAGGGGGTCACAGAGTGGCACAATGACAGTGCGGAGGTGGTGGCAGCAGCATGAAGAGAACACAGAGTAGCAAAATGACAGAGCGTGGAGGTGGCAGCAGCAGCATGAGTAGATCATTGAGTGGCACAATGACAGAGTGTGGAGGTGGCAGCAGAATCAGGAGGAGACCACAGGGTGGCACAATGACAGAGTGTGGAGGTGGCAGCAGCATCAGGAGGCCACAGAGTGGCAAGGTAACATAGTGTGGAGGTGACAGCAGCATCAGGAGACCACAGAGTGACCCAGTGACAGAGTGGGGAGTTAGGTGGCAATACCAGTACCAGCAGAAGATGGTGGCTGAAAGAAGGAGCACTTGGCATCAGTTGTGTGGCATTAGGCGGGTGGCAGCATCAGAACAGTAGCTGAGGCAGGTAGCCAAAAGAAATCGGTCTCTTTTGTCAGAGTGGTGTGGCACCATGGATGATCTAGCTTGATACATCAGGCATTGGTGGTTGGAAATCTTGGCTCATCCACGCCTGATTCATCTTGACAAAGGTCAGTCTCTCCACATTTTGGGTGGACAGGCGAGTTCTCTTGGGGTAACTATGGCCCCCGCCACACTAAACACCAGCTCTGATGCCACACTACTGGCTGGGCAGGACAGCTTTTCCAGGGCAAACTCCGCCAGTTGTGGCCACAAATCCAGTTTGGCTGCCCAGTAGTCCAGTGGATATTCAATGTGGGGTGGCAGGGTGCTGTCCAAGTATGCCACCACCTGCTGGTTCAGGTCATGCTCCAGGTCTAGCTGCTGCTGGTGAGTAGTTTCTTCACTAGGCAGGTGAAGAAAGCTGCTCATCAGCGACTTTAGACTCAAGTTGATGCTGATGGAGCTGGAACTGCTCCTACCCCCCCCCCCCCCCAGCTTGCCACAGCAGATATGGCAGAGGAACATGAGCGCAGAGGGGCCCCCGGTCAGACCTGAGAGAGGATGGACGATGGAGCAGATGGGCAGCGGCCAACTGACTACATAGGATGTCTCTATAGTAATTCAGTTTGTTCTCCCTCTAAGCGGGTGTAAAAAAGGCCCCCATTTTGGAACGGTAGCGAGGGTCCAACAAGGTGGAGAGCCAGAAGTCATCCCTCTGCCGAATGGTGACAATTCGCCTGTCACTACGCAAGCAAGTGAGCATGCATCGGGCCATTTGTGCAAGTGACTCGGAGGGACTCCCGGCCTCCATCTCCACTGCATACTGCCACGGTGTGTGTCTGGGTCCTCAGCCTTCTCTTCCTCATCGCTCTGTAGCTCCTCTGGCTGCTCCTTCTCCCCCACCTGTGTATAAAAACCACCCATTTTGCTACACATTGCTTGTGCTCCAATGTTCTCCTCCTCCAGTTCAGCCCCCACAGGACTCATGTGGCCGTGAGATCTAGGTGCCACGTCTTCAGTCCCCTGACCAGCCATATTTACCAGCATCTGTTTCAGGACATAAAGCAGTGTTCATCCCGTAGTCCTGGCAACTGACAAATGACGTGGCCTCCTTGAAGGGGCTTAGCAAATGGCAGGTGTCACGCATGAGCTGCCACTGGCCGACATCGATGTTACACATGGAAAGTAGTCCTGTCCGCTTGGATCATCAAGAAATTGTTTATGTCTCTCCCACATCTTGGCTTGCCAGTAGCTGCTGACTGTTTTCTAGTAGCTCGTCCTCACTGTATAGTGGAGCTGAGCCCACAGCATACAATTCTTCTCTGGCTGAGGGAACAGAAAAGGACAGAGGCAGGTTGAGGATAGGTGAGGGCACAGGGCCTGCACCTGGGCCATGCCAACTAAGGGTTGTGTCTGACGAACACACTGACTCTTGGCTGGGGGTGTCTAATGTCACTTGCAACGAAGTCAAAGATTGAGTCAACCATTCAAGAACCGCTGGGTTGCTGGTCAAGACACGACCGCTAGCTGACACTGGGAGCTCAGGCATCTCGAAGTGACCCCTGCTGCCACGACTCCTTACTCTGCTGCGACCTCTGCCTGCACCATAAACATTTAGGACTCTGGCACTCCCCTGTGCAGGGCCTGGCACTTCTCAGTTTGACATAAATAAAAAGGAAATTAAAACACCCCAGAAAAGTCAGTAATTTTCTCACTTCACCACACAACAGCTAATAAGCCCATTTTTCACACTAATACACACAAAAAAGGGCTTTAGAACATATAACTGCACCGCTGAACGGCAAATATATTTTTATTTTGCCACTAATACACACCACAAAAGGCTTTAGAACATATAACTGCACCGCTGAACGGCAAATATACTTTACTTTTGCCACTAATACATGCCATAAAAAGCTTTAGAACATATAACTAGGGTTGCCACCCGTACTGGAATGACCCGGACAGTCCGGGTTTGTAATCCTGTGCCCGGGTACAAGCCTTTCTCAGACCCGGGCACAGGATTCAAACTGCAGACTTGCACACAGCTGGCGGTGAGCGGCGGCGTCGGGTGTCAGTCGGCGGCGGCCGATGAGGTGTCAGCAGCGGGGACGATCAGCTGTCATTGCGGGCGATCAGCTGTGATGCTAGCGCAGGGCGGCGCTGTCTTCAGACACTCCCTCCCTCCTTTAAATGTTTTCTTTTACTATTGTTCCTCCTTGTGTTTCCTTTTACCCTACTGTCCTCTCTGATATCCTGTCTGCTTGGCCCGTTCCTCAGTTACAGCTTGCTCTCCACAGCTGGACCCACTTCCGACCTGTGGAATGCAACTTTAGAACATATAACTGCACTTCTGAATGGCAAATATATTTTTTGTTTGCCACTAATACACGTCACATAAGGCTTTAGAACATATAATGCACTGCAGTAGCCATCCTTCCTGATAATTGTCTGCTCGTTGACGTAGTGTAAGGTTTCTACTGCGGTTAGTCACTTTACAGGCCACTGACCAGCTTGCGGCTTAGTTCCTTTCAATGACCACGTCCCTTCTTGGCGCAGTCCCGGGTTTAATCTGCCAGTCCGCAAACTTCAGCAAGATACCACAAGGCCGCTGTTACAAAATTCCACTGACAATTTAATCTGTGTGAACAGCCCCTAAATGTGTCTCATAGATTATAGTAGACTTCTGGGGGTCCAGCACTGGCTCAGCTTATTGTCATGGGACCCGTCTAGAAAGAAAAGGTGGTTGTCTTAAACAGACAACCCTTGGTTGGCACCTAGGAAGAAAGGTAATGCTGTTCTTGGTGCTATGAAGAATTCGGCTTCTGCTGCCAACAAAAATTGACAATTGTAAGCTACCAGTTAGGGATCTGGCAGTTTTCAATCAGTGCTGACAGTACCAGGCTGACCACCCATTTGACAAATAAATTGCATCACCATTGTAACATCATCACTGTAGAACCCAGGTCAGCACCATTGTGATATCATCAAAATACAATCTAGGCCAAGAGCTTTTCACATCATTACACTAGAAATATTGCCAGAACTTTTCACAATAAAATGCAGACACTGTTGTGACATTATACAGGTTCTTCTGAAAAAATTAGCATATTGTGATAAAGTTCATTATTTTCTGTAATGTACTGATAAACATTAGACTTTCATATATTTTAGATTCATTACACACAACTGAAGTAGTTCAAGCCTTTTCTTGTTTTAATATTGATGATTTTGGCATACAGCTCATGAAAACCCAAAATTCCTATCTCAAAAAATTAGCATATCATGAAAAGGTTCTCTAAACGAGCTATTAACCTAATCATCTGAATCAACTAATTAACTCTAAACACCTGCAAAAGATTCCTGAGGCTTTTAAAAACTCCCAGCCTGGTTCATTACTCAAAACCGCAATCATGGGTAAGACTGCCGACCTGACTGCTGTCCAGAAGGCCATCATTGACACCCTCAAGCAAGAGGGTAAGATACAGAAAGAAATTTCTGAACGAATAGGCTGTTCCCAGAGTGCTGTATCAAGGCACCTCAGTGGGAAGTCTGTGGGAAGGAAAAAGTGTGGCAGAAAACGCTGCACAACGAGAAGAGGTGACCGGACCCTGAGGAAGATTGCGGAGAAGGACCGATTCCAGACCTTGGGGGACCTGCGGAAGCAGTGGACTGAGTCTGGAGTAGAAACATCCAGAGCCACCGTGTACAGGCGTGTGCAGGAAATGGGCTACAGGTGCCGCATTCCCCAGGTCAAGCCACTTTTGAACCAGAAACAGCGGCAGAAGAGCCTGACCTGGGCTACAGAGAAGCAGCACTGGACTGTTGCTCAGTGGTTCAAAGTACTTTTTTCGGATGAAAGCAAATTTTGCATGTCATTCGGAAATCAAGGTGCCAGAGTCTGGAGGAAGACTGGGGAGAGGGAAATGCCAAAATGCCTGAAGTCCAGTGTCAAGTACCCACAGTCAGTGATGGTCTGGGGTGCCATGTCAGCTGCTGGTGTTGGTCCACTGTGTTTTATCAAGGGCAGGGTCAATGCAGCTAGCTATCAGGAGATTTTGGAGCACTTCATGCTTCCATCTGCTGAAAAGCTTTATGGAGATGAAGATTTCATTTTTCAGCACGACCTGGCACCTGCTCACAGTGCCAAAACCACTGGTAAATGGTTTACTGACCATGGTATTACTGTGCTCAATTGGCCTGCCAACTCTCCTGACCTGAACCCCATAGAGAATCTGTGGGATATTGGGAAGAGAAAGTTGAGAGACGCAAGACCCAACACTCTGGATGAGCTTAAGGCCGCTATCGAAGCATCCTGGGCCTCCATAACACCTCAGCAGTGCCACAGGCTGATTGCCTCCATGCCACGCCGCATTGAAGCAGTCATTTCTGCAAAAGGATTCCCGACCAAGTTTTGAGTGCATAACTGAACTTAATTATTTGAAGGTTGACTTTTTTTGTATTAAAAACACTTTTCTTTTATTGGTCGGATGAAATATGCTAATTTTTGGAGATAGGAATTTTGGGTTTTCATGAGCTGTATGCCAAAATCATCAATATTAAAACAAGAAAAGGCTTGAACTACTTCAGTTGTGTGTACTGAATCTAAAATATATGAAAGTCTAATGTTTATCAGTACATTACAGAAAATAATGAACTTTATCACAATATGCTAATTTTTTGAGAAGAACCTGTAACAGTAGATCCCAGGCGAGCAACATTGTGGCAGTATCACATTAGCTTCTGGCCCAAGAACACAAGCCAGCATAATTTTGACAGCAAAGTAGAACCGAGGCAAGCACCATTTTGACATTATCAAAGCACAACATAGGCCAGTACCATTGTGACATCATCACAGAAGAACACAGACCAGCAGCACCCTTGTGACATCATCAAAGTAGAGCGCAGTCTAAGCTGCATTGTGACATCATTCCAGTGGAATGTATGCCAACAATATTGCAACATAATTACAGTAAAACCCACCAGAACTATTGTGAGTTCAAAACTTTAAACTGATGCCATACTGATATCACAGAAAAACTCAGATCAGCAGCATTTTGACATCATCGCAGAAATCCACACCAGCACCATTGTGAGATAATTAGAAGAACCCAGAACACACTATTATGACATCTTCATAGTATAATCACGTAAGCAACCAATGTGACACCACAGTATAAACCCCAACCAACACCATCATGAAATCATCATAGTAGAACTCTGCACAGCACCATTGTGACATCATCACAGTGGAACCCAGAGCAGCACCACTGTGACAACTTCATATTGGAAGCCAGTGAAACACCACTGTGACATCATTACAGTAGAGCTCAGACTAGGCACAATGACCAATATTATTCTGACATCATCACAGTGGAACACGTGATAGTACAGTTGTCACCTATGCCAGTACCATTGTGATATCAATACTGTAAAACCCATGCCAGCACCATTGTAATATTATGGCATAATCACACAGAGAACCAAGGACAGCGCCACTGCTACATAAGTAGAGTAAAAGCCATGCTAGTAGCATCATCATGACACTACAGAAAAACCACAAACCAACAACATTGCGACATCAGGCTCTGTTTATGGGTTCATGCACACGGCTCTAATTTCTTTGTGCATCCAATACGCATTTTTTGCAGATCGGATGTGGACCCATTCATCTCAATGGGGCTGCAAATGATGCGGACAGAACACCATGTGCTGTCCTCATCCGCACGTCCATTCCGCGGCCCCGCAAAAAAGATAGAACATGTCCTATTCTTGTCTGTTTTGCGGACGAGGATAGGACATTTCTACAGAAATTAACCCCTTCAACCCCGGGCCTGTTTTCACCTACCTGCCCAGGCCATTTTTTGCAAATCTGACATGTGTCACTTTATGTGGTAATAGCTTTGGAACACTTTTACTTATCAAAGCCATTCTGAGATTGTTTTCTCATGACACATTGTACTTCATGATAGTCATAAACTTGGTCAATATATTTCCCCTATATTTGGGAAAAAATCCCAAACTTACCAAAATTTTTGAAAAATTCCCAAATTTTCAAATTTCTATTTCTCTACTTTTATAATAGATAGTGATACCTCATATAATAGTTAATACTTACCATTTCCCATATGTCTACTTCATGTTTGGATCATTTTGAAAATGACATTAAATTTTTTGGGGACGTTCGAAGGCTTAGAAGTTTGGAAGCAAATCTTGAAATTTTTCGGAAAATTTCCAAAACCTACTTTTTAAGGACCAGTTCAGGTCTGAAGTCACTTTGTGAGGCTTGCATAATGGAAACCACCCAAAAATGACCCCATTTTAGAAACTAAACCCCTCAAGGTATACAAAACTGATTTTACAAACTTTGTTAACCCTGTAGGTGTTCCACAAGAATTAATGGAAAATGGAGATGAAATTTCAGAATTTCCCATTTTTGGCAGATTTTCCATTTTAATCCATTTTTTCCAGTAGCAAAGCAAGGGTTAACAGCCAAATAAAACTCAATATTTATTACCCTGATTCTGCGGTTTACAGAAACACCCCACATGTAATCGTAAACTGATGTACAGTCACACAGCAGGGCACAGTAGGAAAGGAACGCCATATGGTTTTTGGAAGGCAGATTTAGCTGAACTGTTTTTTCGATGCTATGTCCCATTTGAAGCCCCCCTGATGCACCCCTACAGTAGAAACTCAAAAAAGTATCCACATTTTGGAAACTACGGGATAAGGTGCCAATTTTATTGGTACTATTTTGGGGTACAAATGATTTTTAATTGCTCTATATTACGTTTTTTGTGAGGCAAGGTAACCAAAAAATTTATGTTTTTGCACCGTTTTATTTTTTAATTTTTTAAAACATTCATCTGACAGGTTAGATCATATGCTATTTTTATAGAGCAGGTTGTTACGGACGCAATGATATAAAATATGTCTACTTTCTATGATGTTTGTTTCAGTTTTACATAATAAAGCATTTTTGAAAACAAAAATTTGGTTTTTGTATCTTCATTTTCTGAACGCCCTATTTTTTTTATTTTTCTGCCGATCTTGTGAAGGGGCTCAATTTTTGCAGGAAGAGTTGATGTTTTTATTGGTACCATTTTTGGGTACGTATGATTTTTTGATCATTCATTATTACACTTTATGGGGCAAGGTGACCAAAAATTGGTTGTTTTGGCGCAGTTTTTATTTATTTATTTTTACAGCGTTTACCTGAGGGATTAGGTTATGTGATTTTTTTATTATAGAGCAGATAGTTACGGACGTGGCAATACCTAATATGTCTACTTTTTCTTATTATTTAAGTTTTACACAATAATAGCATTTTTGAAACCGAAATAATGATATTTTAGTGTATCCATAGTCTGAGAGCCATAGCTTTTTTATTTTTTGACTGATTCTCTTAGGTAGGATCTCATTTTTTGCGGGATAAGGTGACGGTCTGATTGGTACTATTTTGGGGGGCATACGCCTTTTTGATCACTTGCTGTTGCAATTTTTGTGATGTAATGTGACAAAAATGGCTTTTTTAACAGTTTTTTTATTTATTTATTTTATTACGGTGTTCACCTAAGGGGTTAGTTCATAAGATATTTTTATAGAGCTGGTTGTTATGGACGTGGCGATACCTAATATGTATATATTTTTTTATGTATTTCACTTTAGCATTATAATAGCAGTTTTGAAACAAAAATAAATAAATATATAATCATATTTTAGTGTCTCCATTGTCTGAGAGTGATAGCTTTTTTATTTTTTGACCGATTCTCTTAGGTAGGGTCTCATTTTTTGCAGGATGAGGTGATGGCCTGATTAGTACTATTTTGGGGGGCATACGCCTTTTTGATCACTTCATGTTGCAATTTTTGTGATGTAATATGACAAAAATGTCTTTTTTTTTTTTTTACGGTGTTCACCTGAGGGGTTAGTTCATAAGATATTTTTATAGAGCTGGTTGTTACGGATGTGGCGATACCTAATATGTATATTTTTTTTATGTATTTCACTTTAGTACAATAATAGCAGTTTTGAAACAAAAAAATGTTTTAGTTTCTCCATGTTCTGAGAGCTATAGTTTTTTTTTTTTTTGGGCGATTGTCTTAGGTAGGGGCTCATTTTTTGCAGGATGAGGTGACGGTTTTATTGATACCATTTTGTGGGACATACGCCTTTTTGATCGCTTGGTGTTGCGCTATTTGTGATGTAAGGTGACAAAAATGGCTTTTTTTTACACCCTTTTCTATTTTTTATGGTGTTTATCGGACAGGGTGGATCATGTGATATATTTATAGAGCCAGTTTCTGCTTTTTATTATAAAATAAGGGGAAAGGGGCGTTTTTTTCTTTTTTACTTTATTAAATTTATTACTTTATTAATTTAATTTTTTTTCTTTACTTTATTTCTGATGTTCACTTTTGGGGGTCTAATCCCCTCTGCAATGCATTACAATACATCTGTATTGTAATGTATTGCCTGTTAGTGTAGGACACTGAGTCTTACACTAACAGATGCCTAGGAGACCCAGCCTGAGGCTGGATCTCCTCGGCACCCGTAGAAGGCAGGTCCCGATACCGTGCAAGGCATTGGGCAGCCTCTGCACGGCATCGGGCTGCCTTGTCATGCATCGGGTCCCCGCCACAGCAGCGCGGGGACTCGATGCGCTCACTCACCCGACACAAAACCCCTTCTATGTCGCAGTCAGCGCGGACCGCGGCATTGAAGGGGTTAATTTGCCGGCATTGGCTTCTACAGCAATGCCGGCGGATACAGCAGGGCTACCAGGGACTGCCGGGCCCCTACAGTGATTGCGTGCCCGTGCAATCACCAGGACGTATTATTACGTCAAATTCCGGGAATGCAGTGGCTCCCATGACGTAGTAGTACGCCACACATATTCTTCTTTTTTTAGTAATCTGTTTTTATTTTCTGATTTCAGATTCATTTATTCTATTTCCTGAGAATGATTATAGGGGCTGCCATCTTGCCTGAGCTGTTCTTAAAGTGGTTGAGCAAGAATGGATAGGTTTTGGAAACTCTCCCGCATTAGGCTGGACTTGTAAAGGGAAGCTTACTTACCAACTTTCCAACACTGGCTCCCCACTCCTTCTCCTCCAGGCCTGCAATGTTCCACTGGGATCCCTCGATGTCAACATTTGGTTTGACATCGCCACAGCCGGATCTTGTCATCAAAGGAGTCCAGCGGAGCATTACAGGCCTGGAGGAGAAGGAGCGGGGAGCCAGTGTCGGGAAGCAGGTAAGTAATCTTTCTTTTAAGGTTGTACATGGGTTCACTGTTCGAATTATTGACATTACTATGAATAAAGAAAGACTTTTATTGAAATAACACATGACTGCCGATTTATTTCTTCTTTACATTTTTATTTTTTATTTTAGTTTTCTGTTCACATAGCTGTTTGAAGGCTTGTTGTGCTTTCTAATGGCATGCAGTGTAGTTGGAAGCTGGAAAAAAATCCAATTAGGGTGTAATTGTGAAAAAACAAAACGCAATTCTGCAACAGTTTTGTGGGTTTCGTTTTTACGGCGTTTACTATCCTGTAAATCTGACCCATGCTCTTTATTCTCTCGGTCAGTACGATTACAATAATAACACGTTTACATAGTTTTTTTTGAGTCTTAATACTGAAAAAAAATGTAAAACTTTGGATTTTTTTTTTTCTTTTCATGATTATTAAAGATGAGCGAATCGAAGCCAACGAAGTCTAATTCGTTCTGAATTTCAGGAAAAATTTGATTCTGAACGAATGTGAATTTCCTCGCGCTTCGTGATAACTTGTGTTATATGAACTTTCCATTGTGTGTGAATTAACACCAAGACTGCAAAGTTATGTGCTGTTTTGTGCAATTGCCTGTTTTGTGCAAATTACGTTTTGAGTTATGAACTCGTATTTTGCCTCTGTACTGCGTCTGCTTACCCTATCTACCAGAGCGAAATCCCACAATTCGTGGAGGATGCGGGCAAGAGCAGTAAGGCTGGCGCGAACGCTGATATTTTTTGGTTTCTGCATTTTTCAGGAACTGTATGTCATACATTAAACCAGCTTTATTGCAACCAGTGCCCCAGGACAAAATAGAGGCTGTTGTGAAGGCCCTCATGGAGGCTAATCTGCAGCAGCGACAGACAAACCTGCAGCAACCCGAGGCTAATAAGCAGCAGAAGGAGACTAACCAGTTGCTGCTACAACACGTGACAGCATTGCAGACACAGGAGCAACCCTGAGCGTCCACGATGACTGGAAAGCAGTCCGTGCCGCGATTCCTAAGATGACCCTCGCAGACGACATCGAAACCTACCTGATGATGTATGAGAAAGTGGCCATCAGGGAAAAGCTACCCCGTGACCAGTGGGCTGAGGTCGTCGCTCCATTCCTGGCATCCGATTCCCAGCGGGTGTATTTCGACTTGCTGGACGATCAAGCGGACGACTACCAAAAAGTAAAGGGTTAGATTTTGTCAAGACTGGGAGTGAATGTGTTGGTCCGGGCCCAGTGGGTACATCAGTGGGGGTTTAAGCCGGCTGAGCCTGCGAGGACCCAGTATTATGAAATACTCCACCTCTTGCAAAAGTGGCTACAGCCTGAGGTGCTGAGTCCCACGGCTATTCTGGATAGACTATTGGCTGATATGTTCTGGAGGGCTCTGCCACCCCCTCTCCAGCACTGAATCCGGCAGGTGTCTCCTGGCAGCGTCCTAGAAATGGTGGACCTGGTGGAGCGCTACGAGGCTACTAAGACTGTTACAGGGGGTTCTTTTGGGAGGGGGCAGTCAAACCCCGTAAATATCCATCCCAGACCCGACGACTTGTACCAACCAAACCCACCCGGGGTGCACCCTCTATAAACTTGGCTCCGATAGTCTGCTGGCGGTGTCAGGAGCCGGGCCATGTAAAACCTGACTGTCCCCATCAGGTGGAACCCATGGATACTAACTATGGCTACCGTCAGTCTCTATATGCCAGGAAGCTGTGTGCAGCAGGTACCCCAAAAATTCTAAACCACCTGTGCCAGGTGGAGGTAGGAGACACTCCAGCGGAGGCTCTGCTGGACTCATGGATTCTGGTGTCCCTAGTAAGGGCTCTCCTTGTGTGGTCAGTGGAGTATGCTGGCCGGAAAGTCGGGGTCATGTGCATCCATGGAGACTTAAAAAACTATCCCACCGCCCTGGTGTCTCTAACTACAGATGCTGGCAGATGGACTCACGAAGTGGCAGTTGCCCCAAATTTACACTACGAACTTATAATAGGGAGAGTTTTCCGGGGCTTCCCGGCACTGTGGCCTGCTATGAGAGTGACTGATACCCATGAGACAGGGGTAACCCTAGCAGAGTGTCCCGGTTCAAGGGGGAGACTAGAACCCTGGGAACCTAAGACCGAAGGGCCAGTGGTAGGGGTGATCGCCACTTCGGTGGAAAAAGTGTGATGATGGGACACGTGGAGAACTTGCCGCCCGGTCCTGAATTGGCAGACCTCAATGTCTCCGGGGATAATTTTGGTACCGCCCAATGTCGGGACCCAACCCTATCCCGCGCCTGGGAAAATGTGTTAATAGTAGATGGTGAACCACAACAACCTGGGGCAGAGTCAGTGTTTCCCTGTTTTGTGGTTCATCAGGATATGTTATATCGGGTAAAACAACTACGGGGTGAGCCTATTGAACAGTTGGTGGTCCCCAAGGCTTATCGCAAGCTTGTGTTAGATCTAGCCCACCAACATGTTCTCGGGGGTCACCTGGGGCTGCAGAAAACTCAGGATCGGATTCTACAGCGGTTTTACTGGCCCAGCATATTCGAAGAAGTGGAAGAGTTTTGTAAGTCTTGCCCGACCTTTCAGATAACTAGCCCCCAGCCAAATTTCCGTAGTCCCCTAGTACCTCTACCGATTATCGAAGTACCGTTTGACTGAATAGCTATGGACCTCATAGGCCCAATACCAAAGTCCACCAGAGGGCATCAACACATCTTAGTCATTCTAGACTATACCACTCAGTACCCGGAGGAGGTGCTACTGCGACATACCTCAGCCAAACTCATAGCTAAGGAGTTAATGGAGATGTTTTCCCCAGTAGGACTACCTAAAGAGGTTCTGACTGACCAAGGGACCCCTATTATGTCCAAGGTAATGAGGGAAATCTGTAAGTTGCTGCACATAAAACAACTACAGACGTCCGTTTAACATCCGCAAACGGAAGGTCTGGAAGAACGGTTTAACCAAACATTAAAAAATATGTTGAAAAAGGTAGTGTCTAAAGATGGGAAGGACTGGGACCTCCTTCTGCCCTATATCATGTTCGCAGTGCGAGAGGTACCCCAGGCCTTTACTGGGTTCTCACTTCTGGCATACAACCGTAAACGGTATAAACAAGTCGATAAGGTACGGTTCATTACCTCGTTTAATCCGCAGTGGAAATCTATCCGAGACACACTAGCAAAGTACTGGCAGATTTTACAACTCGACCCCATCCTGGCCAAAATATTACCCATCTGTCCCTCCATTACGTACAGACGCACCAAAAACCTAAAAGACCTGTTGGTAAATAGTTACCATCCAGGTCATCAGACCAAATTGAACCCCGATTCAAAAGGTCCCAAATGGGGATGCACCCCATGTGGGAGGTGCGTGGCATGCCCCAATATTGATAGGACTACTTCCTTCAGTAACCCATTTACCAACAGCAAACAATACACTATCACACATACTATCACCTGTAATACGCCAGGTGTGATATATGTTGGGAAGTGTCCATGCGAATGCATTTATGTTGGGTTGACATCCAGGGAGCTTAAGAGGAGGACACGCGAACACGTTTTGGGCATTGAGGCCGCTAAAGACGAAAATGATGTGACTGTGCTAAAAACGATTCCCAAACACTTTAAATTGTTTCACGACTGTGATTGTTCGCCATTCAGAATTTGTGGGATTGATAGGGTATATATGACACCACGCGGTGGTAACTGGAGGAAGACCTTGGCGCAGAAAGAAGTACGCTGGATTCACGAACTAGACAGTATGACACCCAGGGGGCTAAATGAGGATCTTTCCTTTGCCCCGTTTCTATAATGGACATGCCCCGCGGCCGATGTCTCAAACGATATTCCCTGCTCTTGAGTTCCCTTGGGGTCCCTCTGCCCATCTCGGGTCCCTTGTTTTTTAACTTTTATTGTCTGTCCTTCCCCTATTTTTTAACATATTGTGCTTTCTTTATTTATCTTTAGCACCACCTTTGATGTCTGCTGAAATGGAGGAGTCATGGTCCCACACAGAGCCTATCATCTTGTACAAGGCTGTCTAAATATACTTTGGACTTCTATGGGTCATATGCTGGCTGCATAACCACAATAGCCCCACCGATACAGTATAATAACTTCTTTAATTGAGATGTTCTGACTATATATACCCCTTATGCTGTGTAATTTCCTTTTCTTCCTTTTCTTCTTTTTCTATCACGGCACTGTGCACCCTATTCACTTGCTTGTCACTTGTGTCTCTTTGTCCCTTGTTAAGCAAATAATATGTTCTGGTTTTGTTTTATTTATTATATATTTTTTTATCTTAATTAGTGTGGCACGTATATTATCATCAATGGTGTATGATTTAGTATTGTAACAATTTACGCTCCTATGGTTGGGCGTTCCTAATACCGTTTATACATAAACGGATTATATTAATGCACTCAGCACTTTATGTCAAGGTATGCAAGCCTTTCTTTTGGAATATTGGCATTGCGCCACTGTTTCCTCCCAATATATGTGTGTGCACTCATCACACTGCATGGCGAGTGTGAACTTAATGTGTCTGAATATGGCTAGGCAATACATCATCGCGCAGTGGTCAGGTGCATCCCACCTGCCCACGCTGCGATGTTGTTATCTGCCTCCTACCAGTACTATAAGGGGTTAATTGTGTCGGGGTTAATCGTTTTTTTATTTGCCGGCCTGGCATCCCCCATCTTGGCTTATATGAAATATAAAATAGGTTATTATGTACAATGATCACCTGCCCATATCTGGAGGAAGCTGTGGGCTGGTATTTGCATCTCTGCATGAGGTGTGTCGCCGCGATCGTGTGTTGGATCGTGTGACCGCTCCGTCACATAGGCTCCGCCTGCTGTGCCGGTGTTCGGCGTTCCCCACTGCCTGTGTGCCTGTGGTGGGGGCGTTGTTTAGCCGGCGCCTGTGACGTCGCGGTCATGTGTCCCGTCACATGCTCGCCGCGTCCTCATCCTCCTGCCCCCCGGAGTCTGTGGCCTTCTGCTTCCCGGTGGTGCTGCCATTCAGGCGCTTGGCAATGCCCATTGTACCGCCCACGGCATTTCCTCCGATTATATGAGCTTTGGATTGGCCCTCTTGGCGCCCTCTGGTATATCTGTGACACTAGTCATGTGTTCGGGCACATGATCGCCTTGTCAGCCCAGTCCCGCCTCCATCAGGCTCAATTGCCTCCACTGATTGGTCCCCAGCACTGGAGTTTCAACCCTATTGGTGCAGACGTCATCAGGTCCTGCAATCTGCAATCTTAATTATCTTCCACACCCCTGTGTGGGCACTATATAGGGGAGATGTTTTTATATGGTTCTATATCCCCGGAAGAAGCCAGGTCTACTGGCGAAACGGCGTTGGGTCAGGAGTCGGCCGAGAGATCGGATACCACATTATCCAGACATATACAAGCCGAACATAGCGGAAAAAGCGACAGCTTAAAAATATGGGGAATAATTTAAATAAAATCAGGCCCGAGACAGGGCGATATAGATAAAAAATTACAGCAGGAAGAAACTCGCTGGATATATAGATTAAAAAGCCTTACACCCCAAGGTCTAAATGAAGGCTTCACCTATGCATCTTTCCTGTAAAAATACGCCAAAATAACTAAAAGACAAGGAATACAAAAATTTACAAATATATGAGAAATATATGTTATCTAACTGTTATTAATTAATCATGGAGTAGTGGCTAAAAAATCAAATAAAGTAATAATGAATACAACAACAAACATAAAAAAATAATCAAAAAATAAATAATAAACAAAAAATATATAAAATTAAACTAATACCTCACCTCTCACCTCATCCGGAATCGTAGATAGATCTGACAGATAAACAAAAATAAAAAATAAACGTTAAATAAAACTACCAATTATGTCTTCACCAATTAAAAATAATTGTCAAAATCTAAAAAAATATATATAAAAATTTTTAAATAAAAAAAAAATAATAATATTTAAAACACATAATAATCAAATATATAAAGTAAAAATCACAAAAGCCTATACTAATTAAAGAAAGAGATCACTAATGAATAAAGTATAAATCAAAAAGTATAATAGTAAACACATTATGGGAAGTATATGAGCACAATAATACCTGTTTTACTGTCACAAATACATATATCTATAATAAATTAAAAGATCAAAATATATACATTTAAATAAATTTAATTGGTTTAGTACTAAATATAACCACAACAAACAGTGGTAAACTAATAAACAAGAATTTATAATCATCATCAAAATAAATACATAAAAATCAATATCCAGAACTAATAGAGACATATAGAATTCTTATCCATACTTAAAAGAAATAACATAGTGATAGGTTCTGAATAAAACTGAATAATTTAATAAAACAGTTAGCTCAGTGATAAGATGACATTTAGAAATCAGCAGATACAAACACACAGAGGGTAAGTTCAATATAAACAATTTATGTAAAAATAGCCAAATCATAGGCTAAAAGAACCGAGACTAGTCAGATCAGAAAGGAAAAAAGCTCCACGATCTAAGTCTAAAGACATGCGCACAACGGCCGAAGAATACTAACATAGACCGAAAACAGTCTTACAATCTAAGTCCAAAGACATGCGCGAAACTTGACGAAATATCGCGGGAAGACAGACGTCAGCATCAACCTAATCAAAACAGCCATACAGATCTTAGGAATCAAGAATGCGAATTCTAACAAGAACAGCGATTGGTTGAGCTCACGATACGTCATCAAATGGGAGGTAATAAATAATACAGCCACATAGGAACTCCGTGCAGACTGCCCGATCCCCTGAAGACGCCATGGATATGGCGAAACATGTCGGGGGGCAGTAATTAGATTTTAGACTCTAGGGCATCCAGTAGCTAATGTCAAAGTGCCTGGCAAATCCATTGACAGCCTAGTAAGGCACTCCGCTGGTACAAGTATCACAGACTAGTAGAGCAAGCCGCTAACAGCGGGATCATAGACAGCTAGTATAGGAGATAGGCTGTCATTAATAGTCAGTCACAAAGGCAGCAATATTATAGCACTAGCACCACTAGCAGGCAGTAGTGTGACTAGCAGCAGCACACTAAGAGCAGTAACGGCACTCAGATTCTCTGTGAGACCAACAAGCTAAAGGCAGTGAATGTTGCAATATACGGCCACAGTAACAAGCCTAAGACCAATAGTAGCAAGCAGCTGATTTCTCAAGTACCCAACTGCTTGAACAAATCAATACCAGCCTTAACTGCCCCTACTTCACAAAAAAAGGTTACAAATAAAGTATCCATACAGCTAACAGTAAGAACAAATAATGGTCAACCATATAATAGTGACTGCTACCTATTCACCACCGCTGCATCAATAGTGTTAAAAAGGAATTAAAAAATAACAGAAGCACACACATGGATGTCCAGAGATAGTTTTAATATAGTAGGTTAGATAAAAACTGTTCATCATTTATTATTAACATACTAAATAAAAGTTAAATTTTAAACCAATAAAAATACAAATGCACCTGTCAAGAGCAGGCAACCAGTAGTCTATGACTAAATGTATATACAATAAAAGTGCCTCTACACGTGCAGGGTATATATGAATGTAATATATATAGAGAGATCGATACACCACACAGGGTAGGCTAAATCTGTCCCCTTACCTAACCTCAATATTTTTATTACCGCCTTTCTTGTACCATGTTTGGGGCGTTGCCACCATGAGGTTATTCGGCTTGGTTTTTTAGCCAGCATTCCTTTTCCCTGTCTCCTGGTGTACTGATCTCCCGGCCCCTCCTTGGGTCCTGTTCCCCATCCGTGTGTCCCGCCTTGTGCTGCCTTTCTTATTACTGTGTATGTATGTATTTTTTATGTATGTTTATAATAAAGCCTGTTGGATTTTCATACATGTGAAAGTCATATATTTTTTTGGACTCCCACATTGGGCCCCGCCCTTTTACATACCCACATTGCTCCTATGTAGTTTTCTGAGTATTAATACATGTATAGCCATCACTCATTATCTAATGTGTAATATGCGTTCCACAGTGGAACGTACCACTTCCGGTTTGTCCGGAAACCGGAAGTGATGTCATTTTGGCGGGCATTTGATGTTATCTATGTGTGTATATATATATATGTGCCCTACCTTTACCCGGTTTTTATAATTATTATTGCTCCTGATGAAGGGGATTTTATGCCTTCCCCGAAACGCGTTGACATCGCATATCCTTGCTATAAAGCGATTGACAAAGAAGTTGCTGACCCGCGTGCTGTTTGCCATCTCTATCGCACGACTGGAGCACTGACTTCAATCTCCACCACACTACAGGTGATCCTGACCGGGGATTAAGTTTTATCTTACGTTTTATCCTAGTGGCAACCCGCCAGTGAAGTGAGTCAACTGGAGTTTTACTCTGGATTGTTTTTATCCTAACATTTAATAGAGTGTGTGACTTACGTTCTTTTTACATTATTATTGTGGTTCTAATCTGAACATTTGGCACCTTCTAAGTATTTTTTACTACCACCACTATTACTGTATCTCTTTGTACTTTCTCGGAGATAAATCACTCTACCCGAATTATTGTCAATCCTGTCCCCTGGGCTACCACAAATTATTCTCCTATGGTTGCGTAGAGAGTGGCGCTTTCACTTTTGTTTCTTTTTGCATTGTTCCATTCTACAAGCTTGCTAGTCGGTAAGCGCCGTTTGTGACGTTTATTTCCTGACTCAAGTTTCAATTATCTTTACCTGAGCTTGCCCTTGAGGCAGCGGCGGAGCCAGCAAGGTGGTAGCATGGCTGGGGCAGAGTGGCAGCAGTGGGAGGTCGGGAGCCAAACGTGCCCGGGGTAGACCGGGGAAGTAGTGGTGCAGGGGTTCGCGGAGGCAGCGGCAGTATTAATCAGTCAGTGCTGACTGTTGGGGGGAAAATCACCTACTCGGCGGTGTGGCAGTTTATTTTCAAAGCGCCAGAGGAGGTGAACGTGGCCATATGTCGCATCTGTGGGCAGAAGGTGAAGCGTGACCAGGGGTGCCAATGTTGGCACTACGGCCCTGCGTCAACATATGCAGTGTCACCATGCAGTGGCCTTGGAAGACCGTGGCTCTGATGTGGTGGTCCAGCCTGCCGCAGCAACCGCTATATCACCCAGTGGCACACACCCAGTTTCAGCCAGTCAAGGCTCCATTACCTCAGCCGAAGGGAGCTGTCTGTCAATCCCATCTTCTGCTGGTCCAGATGCTCCTGCTCCTACTCCTCGTCAGTCATTCCGTCAGCAATTGATCACCAAAGTGATTGCCAAGAGACAACAGTATGAGTGCACGCATCCAATGGCGCAGAAGCTGAACGTGCTCCTGTCCAAGTTGCTGGTGCTTCAGTCACTCCCTTTCCAAGTGGTGGACTCTGCACCTTTCAGAGAACTAATGGCTTGTGCCGAGCCGAGGTGGAGAGTCCCAAGCCATCATTTCTTTGCCAAAAAGGCAGTACCATCCCTGCACACACATGTAGAACAGAAGGTGGGCCAGTTCTTGAGCCTGTTAGTGTCTGCCAAAGTGCACAGCAGTGCCGACGTTTGGAGCTGTAACTACGGTCCACTGGGTGGTTCCTGCACAGCCTCACCAGCAACTAGCACAAGTCATGCAGCTTCCTCCTCCATGTTGTCACGCCTTTAGTCCTGCAACAATGTCTGCCTCTGCCCTCTCATCCTCCACCATGTCCTCAGCCTCCACTGCAGGGACAAGTCACAGTGCCCCTCCAGCATACCACATGTGCAGGGCTCGGCGGTGTCACGCTGTTCTGCACCTGGCTTTCCTTGGCGAACAGAGTCACAAAGGGGAGCAACTGTTCCATGTGATGCATCAAGAAATTGAATCCTGGCTTTCTCTCCGACAATTCAAAATCAGAACTATGTTGACCGACAACTCTAAGAACATTGTGTCGGCGCTGGGTCAAGGAAGGCTGAGCCATGCGCCCTACATAGCACACGTGTTCAAACTGGTTGTCCAGCGGTTCCTGAAGTCTTCCACCCATCTGCAAGGCATCCTAAAAATGTCCAGGAAACTTTGCATGTACTTCAGCCACTCGTATACCACAAAGCATACCCTCCTTGAGTTGCAGCGGCAGAACAGCATCCCCCAACATAGGCTGATCTGCGACGTTTCCACCCCTTGGAATTCCACCCTCCATATGTTGGACCGACTATACGAACAGAGAAAGGCGATCAACGATTTCTTGATGATGCAAACGGATAGGAGTACTCCCCTGTGCAACTTCGATGTTAGCCAGTGGCAGCTCATGCGTGACACCTGCCGTTTGCTCAGGCCCTTTGAGGAAGCCACGTTATTTGTCAGTTGCCAGGACTACGGGATGAACAGCGTCATTCCACTGCTTCATGTCCTGGAACAGAGGGTGGTAACAATGGCTGGTCAGGGGACAGGTGACATGGTGCCTCAATCTCATGGCCACATGATGTCATCGCCAGATCTCTGAGAAGTTCTGATAGACATTCTTCAGTACCTCCTGCATGATGTTCTTTTGTTTTGGTTTCGCTTTGAGATTTCTTCTCCCTCTCCCAGCTGTCATCTATTAGCAGTGATTGCCTTTCTATATATTTCCTCCCATACTGCTTCACTTTGCGGTTTATACTACTTCCTGGATTCTGTTCACTGCTTGAAGTTGCTATTGCTGGTTCCTCCGATAAGTCTATTTCTTTATTTGTGTTCTCCTGTTGGCTTGATCCTAGGTGACCCTGACTCCCTCCATATTAAGTGTAGGGAGCCGGTGGTCGTGTCCCCTCACCAGGGCTGGGACAAGGCCATTTGGTGCCCAGGGCGAAGATGGCAAACTGCGCCCCCCCCCCCCCCCCGTTTTTAAGAAAGAATCAATGTTGTTTCAAAACAAGAATATACTTAAAGCAATAGAACAAAGGACTATGGGACTTTGAAAGTATTCATTTTAAAACACGTGTGTAAACACGAATATGAACTTTGCCCCACGATAGCTCTTTTGTAGAACCCCCATAAAAACTTACAGTTACTTGACTTGGCCCTTGGGGATCTCGGACGCCACTTCAACACTTGGCCGGGGGCTCGGCGGAGCTGATGTTGTGCTTTATCCTAATGAGAAAGATTTCATAATAAGGATTTGGAGAAGGGGCAGAGGAATAGCAGAGCAGGGAGAGGCTGGTGCTGCTACTAGGGGGTCATACCATGGGGGAGTAATAAAGCCCACCATAATGCCCCCCCCAGTAGTAATAATTCTCCTTATAATATGCAAAACATACCCCTTTGTAATGCCCCCAGTTGAGCTAATGTTCCCATAATGTGCCAACATAAAATACCCCTTCTCAGTGCCCCCGTAGATGACCCCCATAGTGCTCCCCCCTTCCCCATAGTACCCACCATAATGTGTCCCAGTATAAAATGCCCCTATACAGAGCCCCCCATATAAAATATCTTCTTTTTAGCCTCAGTAGATGCCCCTAAATAATCTGCAGTAAGATGTGCTCCCATAGATGCCCCCATATCATGTGCCAGTAGCCAGAGCCCCCCCCCCATATCATGTGCCAGTAGCCAGAGTGCCCCCATATCATGTGCCAGTAGCCAGAGTGCCCCCATATCATGTGCCAGTAGCCAGAGCCCCCCCCCCCCCCATATCATGTGCCAGTAGCCAGAGTGCCCCCATATCATGTGCCAGTAGCCAGAGTGCCCCCATATCATGTGCCAGTAGCCCCCCATATCATGTGCCAGTAGCCCCCCTTATTGCCAATAGCCCCCTTATGGGCCAGTAGCCCCCCTTATGTGCCAATAGCCCCCCTTATGTGCCAGTAGCCCCCTTATGGGCCAGTAGCCCCCCTTATCATGTGCCAGTAGCCCCCCTTATCATGTGCCAGTAGCCCCCCTTATCATGTGCCAGTAGCCCCCCTTATCATGTGCCAGTAGCCCCCCTTATCATGTGCCAGCCCAGTAGTCCCCCCTTATCATGTGCCAGCCCAGTAGCCCCCCTTATCTGCCAGCCCAGCCCAGTAGTCCCCCCTTATCATGTGCCAGCCCAGTAGCCCCCCTTATCATGTGCCAGCCCAGCCCAGTAGTCCCCCCTTATCATGTGCCAGCCCAGTAGTCCCCCCTTATGTGCCAGCCCAGCCCAGTATTGTACCTATATAAATAAAAAAAATAATAAAAAAAACTTATACTTACCTCCAGCAATGTGATGCGATGCAGGCCGCCTCTTCCGTCTGTGTCCCTCGCTATACGGCAGTCAGGCGACGCGATGACGTCATCGCGCCGCCTGCACCGGCCTCTGATAGGCTGCCAGCACTAGGCCGGCAGCCTATCAGAGGAACAGGAGGGGACACACCTCTCCCTCCTCTGCCGCAGCGCAGGCATCTGTATTGCCGTCCTGAGGACGGCAATACAGATGACTATGGAGATGAGCGCTTCCGCAATGGAAGCGCTCATCTCCTGCTCTGCCCTGCCGCCGGCCGCGGCCGCCCCCACTTGTCACCAGGGCCGCGGCCTTGCGGCACTCAGGCTTGCCGGCCCACCGGGAAATTTCCCGGTATCCCGGCAGGCCAGTCCGGCCCTGCTGCGCCCCCCTCCTTGTAGCGCCCAGGGCACCCGCTCCTTCGGCCCCTGCCTTGTACCGGCCCTGCCCCTCACTATTGTAGGGTGTTGGGCAGCTGATACTGGTTGGAATGATGCTGCACTCCGAAGTCAATTTTGCCATGGTCTTTCAGAGGGATTGAAAGATGCATTTGCCTTTCATGAGAGACCTACCTCTTTGGAGTCTGCCATGTCTCGGGCTGTTTGTATTGACAGGCGTCTTAGAGAGAGAAGAGAGATCACTCCTTCCTGTCATACTCAGTCCAAGGACAGTGGGGTGGTCTCATTCAGTGCGCAGGAGCCTCAGTCTCTCTCAATCCTCTCTGAGCCGGAGCCCATGGAGCTGGGTTTGCTTGCCTCTAACAATAGAGGATTCAGCTCTCAGAGGAGGGATTGTTTCTGTTGTGGAGGTATAAATCATTTGGCAAATGTTTGTCCCTCTAGGAGATTCAGGGAGTTTTTAGAGAATAATAAAGAAACAAAAAGAAAAAAGTCCTCTAAAAACTTTCCATCTGTTACTATTAGCAAGGTTGATGCGGAAATTGAAGGTTTTCCGTTTGCTTGTAGTTCCCGTTTTGTCCTACCTGCCAGGGTGGCGCTAGAGAGGAAGAACATTGTTTGTGAGATTTTTGTAGATAGTGGAGCAGCTGTCAATCTCATTGATAATCAATTTGCTATAACACATGGCTTCCAGGTATGCACTTTGGGAAAGGACATACCTGTTTTTGCTATTGATTCCGCTCCACTTTCTCAAAAATCATTAAAGGGCATAGTTCACAATATCCGTTTGACTGTGGGTGATGCTCATGTTGAGGATGTGTCATGTTTCGTCCTAGGCGGGTTACCTACTCCTCTAGTGTTGGGGCTACCCTGGCTCACTAAACATAACCCCACCATTGATTGGCAAGCGAGGCAAATAAATGGTTGGAGTGACTTTTGCAGAGAGAATTGCCTCTCGACATCTCTTTCAGAGGTTTCTACTAAGACTGTACCATCTTTTCTTTCTGAATTTTCGCATGTGTTTTCTGAGAGTGGTGTTCAGGAGCTGCCCCCTCACCGGGAGTATGATTGCCCTATTAATCTCATCCCAGGCGCCAAGCTGCCTAAATCTCGTTTATACAATCTCTCCCAACCTGAAAGGGTCGCTACGCGTTCTTATATCTCTGAGAGTCTGAGAAAGGGACACATACGACCCTCGAAGTCACCTGTTGCCGCTGGTTTCTTTTTTGTTAAGAAAAAAGATGGTTCTTTAAGACCATGTCTGGATTTCAGGGAGCTGAACAGTATCACAATTCGTGACCCTTATCCGCTTCCTCTGATCCCGGACCTGTTTAACCAGATTGTTGGGGCTAAAGTTTTTTCCAAGTTGGATTTAAGAGGGGCATACAACCTGGTCAGGGTCAGAGAAGGGGACGAATGGAAGACGGCGTTCAATACCCCTGAGCGCCATTTTGGGAATTTGGTTATGCCTTTTGGTTTGATGAAGGCTCCAGCCGTCTTCCAACATTTTGTGAACAGCATTTTTTATCATTTAATGGGGAGATTTGTACTAGTGTATCTAGATGACATTTTGATTTTTTCTCCTGATTTCAAAACTCATAGGGACCACCTACGTCAGGTCTTGCTCATTCTGCGGGAGAATAAATTGTACGCTAAACTGGAGAAATGTGTGTTTGCGGTTCCAGAAGTTCAATTTCTGGGTTTTCTTCTCTCCGCTTCTGGTTTTCGCATGGACCCCGAGAAGGTCCGCGCTGTGCTTGATTGGGAGCTTCCTGAGAATCAGAAGGCGCTGATGAGCTTTTTAGGTTTTGCCAATTATTACAGGAAGTTCATTTTGAATTATTCCTCTGTTGTTAAGCCACTGACTGATATAACTAGAAAGGGGGTAGAATTTTCCTCCTGGTCGGTAGAGGCGCGTAAGGCCTTTTCTAGTATCAAAGAGAGTTTTGCTTCTGCTCCCATCTTGGTACAATCTGATATCTCTCTGCCCTTCATTGTTGAGGTGGACGCTTCTGAGGTGGGTGTGGGTGCGGTCTTAGCTCAGGGTCCCTCTCCTGCCAAATGGCGACCGTGTGCCTTTTTCTCGAAGAAACTCTCCTCCGCAGAGAGAAATTACGATGTGGGAGATAGGGAGTTGTTGGCCATCAAGTTAGCTTTTGAGGAATGGCGCCATTGGCTAGAGGGAGCCAGACACCCTATTACCGTGTTTACCGACCATAAGACTCTGGCCTACTTGGAGTCAGGAGGTTGTTTGTGCCTCTCGCTTTACGACACAAGGTTTTTAAGGAGCACCACGATACTGTCCTTGCTGGGCACCCGGGGGGTAGAGCCACAGTGGATCTCATTGCTCGGAGATTCTGGTGGCCGGCTCTTCGTAAGTCAGTTGAGGGTTTTGTGGCAGCCTGCGAGACCTGGGCTCGTGCAAAAGTCCCTCATTCAAGGCCATCAGGTTCTCTCCTTCCGTTACCCATTCCTTCCCGTCCTTGGACACATCTGTCCATGGATTTCATTACGGACCTGCCTCGTTCCTCAGGGAAGACTGTGATTCTGGTGGTGGTGGACCGTTTCAGCAAAATGGCGCATTTTATTCCTTTTCCTGGGTTGCCCAATGCTAAAACGCTGGCGCAGGCATCTATTGATCACATTGTCAAATTGCATGGTATTCCTTCAGACATAGTCTCTGATAGGGGCACGCAGTTTGTTTCCAGATTCTGGAAGGCTTTCTGTTCTCGCTTGGGGGTTCGGTTGTCATTCTCTTCTGCTTCCCACCTGCAGTCGAATGGCCAGACAGAGCGTGTCAATCAGAATCTGGAGACATATCTGCGCTGTTTTGTGGCGTAGAATCAGGAGGATTGGTGTTCTTTTCTCTCCCTTGCTGAGTTTGCTTTAAATAACCGTCGTCAGGAGTCCTCTGATAAGTCACCATTTTTTGGTGCATATGGGTTTCATCCGCAGTTTGGGACATTCTCTGGAGAGGGGGCTTCTGGTTTACCTGATGAGGATAGATTCTCCTCGTCTTTGTCATCTATTTGGCAAAAGAAAAGATTCAGGATAATCTAAAGAGCATGAGTGAGAGATATAGGCGTGTGGCGGATAAGAGACGTGTGCCTGGTCCGGACCTGAATGTTGGTGATCTGGTGTGGTTGTCTACTAAGAATATCAAATTGAAGGTTCCCTCCTGGAAGTTGGGTCCTAAGTTTATCGGGCCTTACAAAATCTTGTCCGTCATCAATCCTGTTGCCTACCGTCTTGATCTTCCTCAGACTTGGAAGATCCATAATGTTTTTCACAAGTCCCTATTAAAACCTTATGTCCAACCCACTGTACCCTCCTCTTTGCCTCCTCCTCCGATTGTGGTTGATGATAATCTTGAATTTCAGGTCTCTAGGTGTCACGGCCAGTGGTTTGTTTTGTGACACTTTCCTTCACTTGGTTGCCCGTGGCAACGTGTGGTGTTGTGTGCATGTGGTGGCAGTGTCTCAGCCCTATGGCTGATCCCCAGGACATGATTGCCACGCATGCCGTTGCCCGCGGCAACAGGTGAAGTGTGTTTGTTTATGTGTGTATTCCCCTTTAAGTGTCCATCTTCCCTTGCCTGGTGTTGGAAGGGTTAAATCCCTTCTCTATGTGTGAACACTGGGTGTGTCTGTATGGGTGTGGCCACTTGGGCCTATAAAGCCTCAGTGTATATCACTTGTCTGAGGGGTACTTCAGCCATGGTTAGCTGGAGCAGCCTCCTGTGTATTCCATCTGCCAGTGGGGGCCACCCTTGTGGTCATAGGTTTATGTATGGTGTTTAGAAGATGTTTGTTTGGTCTTTATTTATTGCAGAATATGGTTTCCTGGGTTCCCGTGTGATGTCTGTGTGTGCGGTGTCCTTTGTGTTGTTTGTGGACAGCAGCACTTGCACGTTGGTTCCAGATTGTGTGTCTGTGGCAGGTAAGTGTGGTACTAGTCTCACTTACCTGCCATTGCCATATGTCTGTTTATGTTCCCCTTTGTAGCTTGGCCACTTTAGACTCCTGTTCCTCCGTGTCCAGGAGGAATGGGCTGTCTACCCAGCTCCTAGTACAGGGATCGACGGAGGGTCAGAAGGGATCCAAGGTTCCTGAGCATGAGCCCTCCTACCTTCAAGGGCGGCTCATGCAGCTAGGAGTCAGGGTCAGATTAGGGAAGCTCTAGGAGGTGACCTGCTCCCTAATTTTGTGTTACTGGCCAAGTAGCGACCTTACATCTCCTGATACCGCACGGCTGAGGGTTTTCCCCATCCTCAGCCGTGACACTAGGATTGTGGACTCTCGTATTGTCCGCGGTTCTCTTCAGTACCTCGTTCATTGGGAGGGTTATGGTCCTGAGGAGAGGATGTGGGTTCCAGTGGCGGACATTAAGGCCACTCGTCTTCTCAGGGCATTCCATAGGTCCCATCCTGAGAAGGTGGGCTCTGAGTGTCCGGAGTCCACTCGTAGAGGGAGGGGTACTGTCATCGCCAGATCTCTGAGAAGTTCTGAAAGACGTTCTTCAGTACCTCCTGCGTGATGTTCTTTTGTTTTGGTTTCGCTTTGACATCTCTTCTCCCTCTCCCAGCTGTCATCTATTAGCAGTGATTGCCTCCCTATATATCTCCTCCCATACTGCTTCACTTTGCGGTTTATACTACTTCCTGGATTCTGTTCACTGCTTGAAGTTGCTATTGCTGGTTCCTCAGATAAGTCTATTTCTTTATTTGTGTTTTCCTGTTGGCTTGATCCTAGGTGACCCTGACTCCCTCCGTATTAAGTGTAGGGAGCCGGTGGTCGTGTCCCCTCACTATTATAGGGTGTTCAGGGGTCACACAGTCGAGGTACGTGGACATGCAACTTTCTATCATTGAGATCTTTGCATGGGCTGAGCAGCCAGGGAGAGCTCTATGGCTTTAATAGGGCTCACCCTTTTGTTCCTTAGTTTGGGATCAAGTCAGTCGGATCTTTATTTATTACTTCTTGTTTTCTGCAACACCATCAGTGACACATGAGCCCTGTGGGGGCTGAATTGGAAGAGGAGGGGGAGGAGGACATTGGAGCACAGGCAATGTGTAGCAAAATGTGTGGTTTTTCTACTCAGCTGACAGGACAGAAGGAGCAGCCAGAGAAGCTACAGGACGATGAGGAAGACGAGACAGAGGACCCGGACACACCGTGGCAGTATGCAGTGGAGATGGAGACAGGGAGTCCCTACGAGTCACTTGCACAAATGGCCCGCTGCATGCTCACTTGCTTGCGTCGTGACAGCCGAATTGTCACATTCGGCAAAGGAATGACTTCTGGCTCACCTTTTTCGACCCTAGCTATCAGTCCAGAATGTGGGCCACTGAGAGGGAGGACAAACTAAACTACTGCAGAGACATCCTATGTGGTCAGTTTGCCGCTGCCTATTGGCCCAAGGAGTACTCGCCTGTCCACCCAAAATGTGGAGAGACTGACCTTTGTCAAGATGAATCAGGCGTGGATCAGCCAGGATTTCCAACCACCAATTCCTGATGCATTAGACTAGATCATCCATGGTGCCACACCAACACTTTGATACAAGAGACCGTTTTCTTCTGACTACCTGCCTCAGCTACTATTTTGATGCTGCAACCCGCCTGATGCCACGCATCTAATTCCAAGAGCTCCTTATTTCACCCACCTTTGTCAGCGGGTACTGGTATTGCCATCCACCGCCCCACTCTGTCTCCTGATGCAGCTGCTGCTGCCATCTCCACACTATGTCAACTTGCTACTTTGTGGTCTCCTCATGCTGCTTCTGCCATCTACACACTATGTCAACTTGCCACTCTGTGGTCTCCTCATGCTGCTGCTGTTGCTACTGCCATTTCCAAACTATGTCACCTTGACACTCTGTGGTCTCCTCCTGCTGCTGCCATCTCCACACTATGTCACCTTGCCACTCTGTGGTCTCCTCCTGCTGCTGCCATCTGCACAATGTCACTTTGCCACTCTGTGGTCTCCTCATGCTGCTGCTGCCATCTCCACACTGTGTCACCTTGCCACTCTGTGGGATCCTGCTGCTGCCATCTCCAAACTATGTCACCTTGCCACTCTATGGTCTCCTCCTGCTGATGCCATCTCCACACTGTGTCACCTTGCCACTCTGTGGGATCCTGCTACTGCCATCTCCACACTATGTCACCTTGCTTCTCTGTGGGATCCTGCTGCTGCCATCTGCACACTATGTCACCTTGCCACTTTGTGGTCTCATGCTGCTGCCATATCCACACTATGTCACCTTGCCACTCGCTGTCCTCATCATACTGCTGTCATCTACAGACTGTCATTGTGCCATTCTGTGGCCTTCTCATGATGCTGCTGCTGCATCTGCCACCTCCAGACTCTGTCATTGTGCCACTCGGTGGCCTCCTCATACTGCTGCCAACTTCAGACCCTATCATTGGGCCACTCTGTGGTCTCCTCATGCTGCTTCCACCTGACCACTATGTCATAGGTCCACTCTGTGGACTTCTCATGCTGTTCTCACCCTCCCCACTTCATGACTGGCCCACTATTTTGACTTTCGGCCTGGTTGACATCATCTATTATTTGACCTTTGTTCTGATCTGTCAGAAGGAAGGAAAAATTAGATGCACAACAGATCCTGTCTGTGTAGCAGCTGTAAGGCCTGTATGGTCCCATCAGAATTGGCATTTGATTTGGTAGCCAAAAACAGGAGTGGGTACAAAACACAGAAGACATGCAAGTATTACCTTAACGTGTCATCTCTGTTTTAGATCCACTCCAGTTTTTTTTTTTTTTTTGCATTAGCAATACTGATGGTTTATTGAGCAAATGCTGACCGAGTGAAGGCATATTCTCCACAGACAGGATCCGTTTTTTGGGGGTTATTGTTCTGACGGATCAGAGGAAGGACAAATTAATCAGTGACGTCAACACAAACTTACTGCTGACACCCTCTTCACTCTGTCGGGGGGCTCTACTTGTATAAGCGTTTAATAGAACAGGTTATGTAGACATTTATGTGGAATCAGCTGATGAGGGTGTAAAAGGAGTGCGCTTCTTTTTTAGGCTTCTTTCAAACTGCCATTTTGGTTTCTGTTTGTGAGATCCGTTTCAGGGCTCTCCCAAGCGGTCCAAAACGAATCAGTTTTGCCCTAATGCATTCTGAATGGATAAGGATCCGTTCAGAATACATCAGTTTGCCTCTGTTCCGCCTCCATTCCGCTCTGACGATGCGGAGGCAAACGGATCCGTCCTGACATACAATGTAAGTCAATGAGGACGGATCAGTTTTTACTGACACAATATGGCAATGTTAAAGATAATACAAGCGGATCCGTTCTGAATGGATGCATGCGGTTGTATTATCAGTGCGGATCCGTCTGTGCAGATCCATGACGGATCCGCACCAAACGCGAGTGTGAAAGTAGCCTTACGCTAACATCGACCTGTAAGGCTGAGTTAATACTTGAGTTATTTGATCGGTTTTGGCCCCGTGACTGCCCAAATAAGTGAAGTGTGCAGTGACACCTGTCATCTGCATGTCATACTGACTGACAGTATTATTTCACTACCCCAGCACACTCCCTATGCGTGTTACTGCAAGGCACAGTGTTCTACACCCCTATAAAGGCTCTATGCAGCCCGGAAATGACAGTTATTTATCGCGATTCGCCACGAATATATTCGGATCAAAGCAAATTTTTTCTGAAAATTTGGTGAACCGGCTGAATCGAATTTTTTAGATATTTGCTACTCTCTAATGATCATATTTTGATCCCCATAACTTTTTTATGGTTATATCTATGGAGTTATATGAGGGCTTATTTTTGGTGAGACAATATGTAGTTTTTATTGATACCATTTTTGGGTGTGTATGGCTTTTTTTTTTTTATAACTTATTATAATTTTTTTTATGGGAGGTGAAGTGACGAAAAAATGCAAATTGGATTTAATTTTTTTTTATTGTTTTCCTTATAGGATAAATAATTTTATATTTAATAGTATGGGTGCTTTCAGATGCGGCTACACCTATAATGTATATAAAAAATATATATTATAGGGAAAGGGGGTGATTTGAATGATTATTTTTTAATATAAAAAAAATATATACTTTTTTTGTTGTCACCATAGATGACTACAACATACAATCATTAGACTGCAACTTTTATTCTGTAATATATGTGTCTAACAATACACTATTCAGTATATTCTAATGCTGTGCTGCCACCTGCAGGCCAACATTGGAATATACTAGTAATCAGCCATTAACAAGGGATTTTCTGCTTCTAGTAGTTTTCCATGTAGTTCCTAATGAAATAAGTAACACTGTTCACGTTTCCCACTTAATATTAATTCATTAAAAGACAATTTCACTAATCTAAACATGGCATTTATGGAATCCAGAGTATACAACATATGTTAAGAATAGCGAACACAAGGTCAACTGAGCCATCTGCATGACATAAGCACAAGCTCATGCACATGACCGTATGTATTTTGCGGTCCGCAAAACACTGACTTGGAGGATAATGACTCAGACATTTAGTAAGCTTTCCCATGGGTATATGTTTTGGAAAATACATGTAATAAAATAGTTTTTGCATAATAATACTGAATAAAGTTAGTTTTGTTTCCTATTTCGTTTTCCTATTTCTTGTTTTTTTGCGGACCCATTCAAGTGAATGTTTCTGCATACGGGCTGCAAAAAAATCCCTATCAGACATGGAAAAAAAATATGTTCGTGTGCATGAGCCCTACCACAGTGGAAGCCAGGCTGGCATCATTATGACCTTGTATCACGGCGGGGAGTGGGGGAAACCCCCCGTCGTGCAGTGTCAAAGGGTAAAGGGGATCAGCCTGGCCAAAAGGAATAATAAGGGAGCAGGTCACCTCCTACCGCGTCCCTAATCCTCTCCCTGACTCCTCACTGTATGAGTGGACCCCGATGGTAGGTCGACTCATACTCAGAATTCTTAGAAACCCTAAGTCGCCCTGGTAATCCCTCACTTAGGAGCAGGGGAGAGACAACCTGTTCATCCCAGTCATGGAGGAACAGGAGTCTCTATCTGTGGCCAGGCTGCAAGGAGAGGGGAACACATACAGCTATAGAGATGGCCGGTAAGCGAGACCAGTAACACACTTACCTGCCACAGACACACTGACTGGAACCCGTGCACCAGTGCTGGTGTCCACACCAACATTAAAAGGACACAGCACACACCACAAACCACACAGGAACCCAGGACACCCATAGCTGCAATAAACATGAGACACCATGAGAACATCTAACATCTATGACCACAAGGGTGGCCCTCACTGGACAGATGACATATGAAGACCAGGATGATAGCTCCAGCATAAACCATGGCTGGAGTACCCCCCAGCTTCAGGCATCCAGCAGAGGCTAAATAGCCCAAGCAGCCACACCCACATAAACCCAGTGTTAAAACACTAGGAATGGAGTTAACCCTTCCAACACCAGACAAGGGGAGGAAGCCACTTAAAGGGGAATTGCACACACAAGCATGGAAAGCTACACGTTGCCGCAGGCAACAACATGCGTGGCAACCATGTCACGGCAATCACCCAGAAGGCCGAGACACTGCCACCGCATGCACACACAGCAACACGTTGCCGCGGGCAACCGCAAGGATAGCAACAGTGTCACAGCACACACCATAGGCCGTGAAACCTTGGTACAGCAGAACTCAGGATGGCACCTTTGTGACATCATCACTGTAGAACCCAGGCCAGTACCATTATCACATCTTCACAGTACAGTACCATTGTGACATCACCACTGGAGAAACCAGACCAACATCATCATTATATCCTTACAGTAGAACCCAGGATAGCCCCATTGTGACATCATCACAGTAGAACTCACCAATGTGACATCATTACAGTGAAATCCGCACCAGAACTCTTGTGACATCATCAGAGTGGAAAGTACACCAGTACCATTGTGACCTCCTCACAGCTGAACACAGCAATCACCACTGTGACATCGCTATGTGCAATTTGCCACATTTTGGGGGCCATTTGGTGTATCTAGTTCTTGAGAAATCTTTAGCACCTAGTTTGGCAATCGGTGTGACGTAAAGCAGTTATCCAAGTTCTATAATGACCCCCCATATGCCCGGGCCCCTCACAGAAGTTGTGTGTCACCCACAATGCTAGGGAGGCTTGTTCGCGCCACGGCCTGCTGTTGGCTGCCCCCCCCACCCCACGCCAGATGTTTACATCCACGCAACGGGGAGCTGCAGCGGCAGCCGTGTTGGTATGAGAAGCGGCGTGGGTGCTGGGGAACGAGGTAAGTACAACCTCTGTGAGGTGCCTGGGTATATGGGGGGCATTACAGAACCTCTTTAAAGGAAAGGAGTGTGGCTTCATGGGAAAGGGGAGTGGCCTAACATGTAACATTTAGCTCCAAAACGGCACCATATTTCCAGTGTAGAATTCTGTCCTAAACTAAGCCAACCAGTAGTTGGTATAGAGTTAGAGAAAGCCGTCTAACCATGCACCAAATATAACACCCAGCCTGAGCCACTGCACTATATTTGGTGCAGGTCTAGACAGCCTTGTCTATGTTTATGACATCTACAGGATTAGCAAATCTACTGTAAATGTCTCCTAAAATCCTAATTTGTTTCTAAAAGCAGTACACTGCACTACCTAAGGCATCCACTAGATGGTACCTGTGCCCCAGTTTTCAGGTTCCAGATGGTGCTATATTTCATACATTAACAAGGTATTTTCTGCTTTAGGAGTTTCCAACTTGGCTCCAAATGAAATAAGTACACTAATTAACCCCTCCAGGACCCTGACATTTTTCACCTTAAGGACCAGTCTATTTTTTGCAAATCTTATATGTGTCACTTTATGTGGTGATAACTTTAAAACGCTTTTACTTATCCAGGCCATTCTGAGAATGTTTTCTCGTCACATATTGCACTTCATGACAGTGGTAAAAATATTTCATTTTTATTTATAAAATAATACCAAATTTACCAAAAATTTCCAAATTTCTATTACTCTACTTTTATAATAGATAGTAATACCTCCAAAAATAGTTCTTACTTTACATTCCCCATATGTCTACTTCATGTTTGGATCATTTTGCGAATACCTTTTTATTTTTTAGGGACGTTAGAAGGCTTAGAAGTTTAGAAGCAAATCTTGAAATTTTTCAGAACATTTCCAAAACGGACCAGTTCAGGTCTGAAGTCACTTTGTGAGGCTTACATAATAGAAAATACCCAAAAAAGACCTCATTTTAGAAACTACATTCGTGGCCAAAAGTTTTGAGAATGACCAAAATATTAGTTTTCACTAAACTGCTTTTAGATCTTTGTTTCAGTTGTTTCTGTGATGTAGTGAAATATAATTACACGCACTTCATACGTTTCAAAGTCTTTTATCGACAATTACATGACATTTATGCAAAGAGTCAGTATTGCAGTGTTGGCCCTTCTTTTTCAGGACCTCTGCAATTCGACTGGGCATGCTCTCAATCAACTTCTGGGCCAATTCCTTACCGATAGCAACCCATTCTTTCATAATCATTTCTTGGAGTTTGTCAGAATTAGTGGGTTTTTGTTTGTCCACCCACCTCTTGAGGATTGACCACAAGTTCTCAATGGGATTAAGATCTGGGGAGTTTCCAGGCCATGGACCCAAAATGTCAACGTTTTGGTCCCCGAGCCACTTAGTTATCACTTTTGCCTTATGGCACGGTGCTCTATCGTGCTGGAAAATGCATTGTTCTTCACCAAAAAGTTGTTGGATTGTTGGAAGAAGTTGCTGTTGGAGGGTGTTTTGGTACCATTCTTTATTCATGGCTGTGTTTTTGGGCAAAATTGTGAGTGAGCCCACTCCCTTGGATGAGAAGCAACCCCACACATGAATGGTCTCAGGATGCTTTACTGTTGGCATGACACAGGACTGATGGTAGCGCTCACCTTTTCTTTTTCCAGATGCCCCAAACAATCGGAAAGAGGCTTCATCGGAGAATATGACTTTGCCCCAGTCCTCAGCAGTCCATTCACCATACTTTCTGCAAAAGACCAATCTGTCCCTGATGTTTTTTTTTTTAGAGAAGTGGCTTCTTTGCTGGCCTTCTTGACACCAGGCCATCTTCCAAAAGTTTTCGCCTCACTGTGCGTGCAGATGCGCTCACACCTGCCTGCTGCCATTCCTGAGCAAGCTCTGCACTGGTGGCACTCCGATCCCGCAGCTGAATCCTCTTTAGGAAAAGATCCTGTTGCTTGCTGGACTTTCTTGGACGCCCTGAAGCCTTCTTAACAAGAATTGAACCTCTTTCCTTGAAGTTCTTGATGATCCTATAATTGTTGATTGAGGTGCAATCTTAGTAGCCACAATATCCTTGCCTGTGAAGCCATTTTTATGCAACGCAATGATGGCTGCACGTGTTTCTTTGCAGGTCACCATGGTTAACAATGGAAGAACAATGATTTCAAGCATAACCCTCCTTTTAACATGTCAAGTCTGCCATTTTAACCCAATCAGCCTGACATAATGATCTCCAGCCTTGTGCTCGTCAACATTCTCACCTGAGTTAACAAGACGATTACTAAAATGATCTCAGCAGGTCCTTTAATGACAGCAATGAAATGCAATGGAAAGTTTTTTTTGGGATTAAGTTAATTTTCATGGCAAAGAAGGACTCTGCAATTCATCTGATCACTCTTCATAACATTCTGGAGTATATGCAAATTGCTATTATAAAAACTTAAGCAGCAACTTTTCCAATTTCCAATATTTATGTAATTCTCAAAACTTTTGGCCACGACTGTACACCCCTCGAGGTATTCAAAACTGATTTTACAAACCTTGTTAACCCTTTAGGTGTTCCACAAGAATTAATGGAAAATGGAGATGAAATTTCAGAATTTCACTTTTTTGGCAGATTTTCCATTTTAATCAATTTTTTCCCAGTAACAAAGCAAGGGTTAAACAAAACCAAACAAAACTCAATATTTATTGCCCTGATTCTGTAGTTTACAGAAACACCCCATATGTGGTCGTAAACTGCTGTATCGGGACACGGTATTGCGCAGAAGGAAAGGAACGCCATATGGTTTCTGGAAGGAAGATTTTGCTGGACTGTTTTTTTGACACCATGTCCCATTTGAAGCCCCCCTGATGCACCCCTAGGGTAGAAACTCCCCAAAAAATGATCCTATTTTGGAAACTACGGGATAAGGTGGCAGTTTTGTCACCGTTTTTATTTTTTGTTATTTACATAACGTTCATCTGACAGGTTAGATCATGTTTGCAAAAAACAAAATGTCTGCACACCGTTATATATACAAACATCATTCTAGATAAAAGTGCTACAATACCGACTATAAATGAATAATGGAAGCTCTTAGTGCACATACGTGTCGGGCCCATCTACCAGGTGTCAAGGTGGCTTCCGCAGATGGGTCCCTATCACTAAATATACTGCCTCACTTGGACTTAATTAAGCCATTATTCATTTATAGTCGGTATTGTACCACTTTTATCTAGAATGACCCCCATTTCTTAGCTCTATTGTTTGTATATATAACGGTGTGCAGCCATTTTGTTTTTTGTAATTATGTTTGCTTCATGGATATGCACCTGTGATTCTGAAGGTTCTAGTCTAAATTTTCTTGCAATATATTGAGGGTAGCACCTCTTTTAGACTGAACACGCCCATCTACCTGGGACTTCTGAGCAGAGTACGTTTGTAGCTGGTTCCTACACTGCCCTGAATATTGTAGGCTTAATTAAGTCCAATGTGAGGCAGTATATTTAGTGATAGGGACCCATCTGCGGAAGCCACCTTGACGCCTGGTAGATGGGCCCGACACGTATGTGCGCTAAGAGCTTCCATTATTCATTTATAGTCGGTATTGTAGCACTTTTAGCTAGAATGACCCCCATTTCTTAGCTCTATTGTTTGTATATATAACGGTGTGCAGCCATTTTGTTTTTTGTAATTATGTTTGCTTCATGGATATGCACCTGTGATTCTGAAGGTTCTAGTCTAAATTTTCTTGCACGTTAGATCATGTGCTATTTTTATAGAGCAGGATGTTACGGACGCGACAGTACCAAATATGACTACTTTTTTTGAGAGCCATAGTTTTTTTAATTTTCTGGGCGATTGTCTTAGGTAGGGGCTCATTTTTTGCGGGATGAGGTGACGGTTAGATTGGTACTATTTTTGGGGGGATACGCCTTTTTGATCGCTTGGTGTTGCACTTTTAGTGATTTAAGGTGACAAAAAAATTGTTTTTTTTAACAGTTTTTATTTAAATTTTTTGACAGTGTTCCCCTGAGGGGTTAGGTCATGTGATATTTTTATAGAGCAGGTCATTACGGATGTGGCAATAGCTAATATGTATACTTTTTTTTATTTATTTAAGTTTTACACAATGATTTCATTTTTGAAACAAAAAAAATCATGTTTTAATGTCTCCATAGTCTGAGAGCCATAGTTTTTTCATGTTTTGGGCGATTGTCTCAGTTAGGGTATCATTTTTGCGGGATGAGATGATGGTTTGATTTTTTTTTGGGGTGCACCTTAGGGGTTAGGTCATGTGGTATTTTTATAGAGCAGGTTGTTACGGATGCGGCGATACCTAATTAGTCAACTTTTTCTTTTCTTTTTTTTTTTTTACATTTAACACAATAAAAGCATTTTTTGAAAACAAAAAAAATCATGTTTTAGTGTCTCCATAGTCTGAGAGCCATAGTTTTTTTTATTTTTTTAGCGATTGTCTAAGGTAGGGGCTCATTTTTTGCGTGATGAGGTGTTGGTTAGATTGGTATGATTTTGGGGGGCATATGCCCTTTTGATCGTTTGGTGTTGCAGTTTTAATGATGTAAGGTGACAAAAAAAATTTTTTTAGCACAGTTTTTTTTTTTTTTTTTTTTTTTTGACGGTGTTCACCTGAGGGGATAGGTCATGTGATATTTTTATAGAGCCGGTCGATATGGACACGGCGATACCTAATAGGTCTACTTTTCTTTTTTCCCCTTTTTTTCCCCCTTTTTTTTCCCTTTATTTTGGGAAAAGGACACATTTTTTTGTTTTACTTAACCACTTACCGTCACGCTAACGCGTCATCTCTGCGGCGCTCCCAGGTCACACTAACGCCGATTGGCGTCATCTCGCGTGAGCCGAGATTTCCTGTGAACGCGCGCACACAGGCGCGCGCGCTCACAGGAACGGAAGGTAAGAGAGTTGATCTCCAGCCTGCCAGCGGCGATCGTTCGCTGGCAGGCTTGAGATGTGATTTTTTTTAACCCCTAACAGGTATATTAGACGCTGTTTTGATAACAGCGTCTAATATACCTGCTACCTGGTCCTCTGGTGGTCTCCTTTGTTTGGATCGACCACCAGAGGACACAGGTAGCTCAGTAAAGTAGCACCAAGCACCACTACACTACACCACACCCCCCCGTCACTTATTAACCCCTTATTAGCCCCTGATCACCCCATATAGACTCCCTGATCACCCCCCTGTCATTGAATACCCCCCTGTCATTGATCAACCCCCTGTAAAGCTCCATTCAGACGTCCGCATGATTTTTACGGATCCACTGATAGATGGATCGGATCCGCAAAACGCACACGGACGTCTGAATGGAGCCTTACAGGGGCGTGATCAATGACTGTGGTGATCATCCCATATAGACTCCCTGATCACCCCCCTGTCATTGATTACACCCCTGTCATTGATCACCCCCCTGTAAAGCTCCATTCAGATGTCCGCATGATTTTTACGGATCCACTGATAGATGGATCGGATCCGCAAAACGCACACGGACGTCTGAATGGAGCCTTAAAGGGGCATGATCAATGACTGTGGTGATCACCCCATATAGACTCCCTGATCACCCCCCTGTCATTGATCACCCCCTGTCATTGATCACCCCCCTGTCATTGATCACCCCTCTGTAAGGCTCCATTCAGACATTTTTTTGGCCCAAGTTAGCGGAATTTTTTTTTTTTTTTCTTACAAAGTCTCATATTCCACTAACTTGTGTCAAAAAATAAAATCTCACATGAACTCACCATACCCCTCACGGAATCCAAATGCGTAAAATTTTTTAGACATTTATATTCCAGACTTCTTCTCACGCTTTAGGGCCCCTAGAATGCCAGGGCAGTATAAATACCCCACATGTGACCCCATTTCGGAAAGAAGACACCCCCAGGTATTCCGTGAGGGGCATATTGAGTCCATGAAAGATTGAAATTTTTGTCCCAAGTTAGCGGAAAGGGAGACTTTGTGAGAAAAAAATAAAAAATATCAATTTCCGCTAACTTGTGCCAAAAAAATTTTTTTTCTATGAACTCGCCATGCCCCTCATTGAATACCTTGGGGTGTCTTCTTTCCAAAATGGGGTCACATGTGGGGTATTTATACTGCCCTGGCATTCTAGGGGCCCCAAAGCGTGAGAAGAAGTCTGGTATCCAAATGTCTAAAAATGCCCTCCTAAAAGGAATTTGGGCACCTTTGCGCATCTAGGCTGCAAAAAAGTGTCACACATCTGGTATCGCCGTACTCAGGAGAAGTTGGGGAATGTGTTTTGGGGTGTCATTTTACATATACCCATGCTGGGTGAGAGAAATATCTTGGTCAAATGGCAACTTTGTATAAAAAAATGGGAAAAGTTGTCTTTTGCCAAGATATTTCTCTCACCCAGCATGGGTATATGTAAAATGACATCCCAAAACACATTCCCCAACTTCTCCTGAGTACGGAGATACCAGATGTGTGACACTTTTTTGCAGCCTAGGTGGGCAAAGGGGCCCATATTCCAAAGAGCACCTTTCGGATTTCACAGGTCATTTAACTACTTACCACACATTAGGGCCCCTGGAAAATGCCAGGGCAGTATAACTACCCCACAAGTGACCCCATTTTGGAAAGAAGACACCCCAAGGTATTCCGTGAGGGGCATGGCGAGTTCCTAGAATTTTTTATTTTTTGTCACAAGTTAGTGGAAAATGATGATATTTTTTTTTTTTTTTTTTCATACAAAGTCTCATATTCCACTAACTTGTGACAAAAAATAAAAACTTCCATGAACTCACTATGCCCATCAGCGAATACCTTGGGGTCTCTTCTTTCCAAAATGGGGTCACTTGTGGGGTAGTTATACTCCCCTGGCATTCTAGGGGCCCAAATGTGTGGTAAGAAGTTTGAAATCAAATTCTGTAAAAAATGACCAGTGAAATCCGAAAGGTGCTCTTTGGAATATGGGCCCCTTTGCCCACCTAGGCTGCAAAAAAGTGTCACACATCTGGTATCTCCGTACTCAGGAGAAGTTGGGGAATGTGTTTTGGGGTGTCATTTTACATATACCCATGCTGGGTGAGAGAAATATCTTGGCAAATGACAACTTTTCCCATTTTTTTATACAAAGTTGGCATTTGACCAAGATATTTATCTCACCCAGCATGGGTATATGTAAAAAGACACCCCAAAACACATTTCTCAACTTCTCCTAAATACAGAGATACCAGATGTGTGACACTTTTTTGCAGCCTAGGTGGGCAAAGGGGCCCATATTCCAAAGAGCACCTTTTGGATTTCACAGGTCATTTTTTACAGAATTTGATTTCAAACTCCTTACCACACATTTGGGCCCCTAGAATGCCAGGGCAGTAGAACTACCCCACAAGTGACCCCATTTTGGAAAGAAGAGACCCTAAGGTATTTCGTGATGGGCATAGTGAGTTCATAGAACTTTTTATTTTTTGTCACAAGTTAGTGGAATATGAGACTTTGTAAGAAAAAAAATAAATAAAAAAAATCATCATTTTCCGCTAACTTGTGACAAAAAATAAAAAGTTCTATGAACTCACTATGCCCATCAGCGAATACCTTAGGGTGTGTACTTTCCGAAATAGGGTCATTTGTGGGGTGTTTGTACTGTCTGGCCATTGTAGAACCTCAGGAAACATGACAGGTGCTCAGAAAGTCAGAGCTGCTTCGAAAAGCGGAAATTCACATTTTTGTAGCATAGTTTGTAAACGCTATAACTTTTACCCAAACCATTTTTTTTTTACCCAAACATTTTTTTTTTATCAAAGACATGTAGAACAATAAATTTAGAGCAAAATTTTTATATGGATCTCGTTTTTTTTTGCAAAATTTTACAACTGAAAGTGAAAAATGTCATTTTTTTGCAAAAAAATCGTTAAATTTCGATTAATAACAAAAAAAGTAAAAATGTCAGCAGCAATGAAATACCACCAAATGAAAGCTCTATTAGTGAGAAGAAAAGGAGGTAAAATTCATTTGGGTGGTAAGTTGCATGACCGAGCAATAAACCGCTAAAGTTGTGGAGTGCCGATTTGTGAAAAAGGGCCTGGTCACTAGGGGGGTATAAACCTGTGGTCCTTAAGTGGTTAAAACTAAATTTTTTTGTAAAATTTTTTTTTATTTTATTGTTTTTACACTTTATTTTTTGTCCCACTCTGGGACTTCAACTTTTGGGGATCTGATCCCCTTTACAATGCATCACAATACTTCTGTATTGTGATGCATTGGCTGTGAGTGTATTTCAGACTGTATTACGCTTACAGCCTGCTTGCCTGTAAGATTTAGGGGGCTGGATCTCACAGGCTCTCCTGGAGGGCAACCATCATGCCTAAGGAAGGTATCGGGCTGCCTTCCCTGCCATCGGGTCCCCATCACAGCAGCACGGGGACCCGATGGAAGCTCCGATCCCCACACGGACATCGCATGTGCCGCGGTCAGCACTGACCACGGCACATCAAGGGTTAATGCGCCGGCAAGCATTTTTTGGCTTGTATTAGTGGAAAAAAAGGGTTTATTGGCCTTCGTGTGGCAAAGTGCACTTTTTGATGTGTATTAGTGGCAAAAGAAAAATATATTTGCCATTCAGCGGTTCAGTTATATGTTCTAAAGCCTTTTGGGAGGTGTATTAGTGGCAAAAGTAAAATACATTTGCCGTTCAGCGGTGCAGTTATATGTTCTAAAGGCTTTTGTGGCGTGTATTAGTGGCAAAATAAAAATATATTTGACGTTCAACAGTGCAGTTATATGTTCTAAAGCCCTTTTTGTCGTGTAATAGTGGCAAAATAAATATATATTTGCCGTTCAGCGGTGCAGTTATGTTCTAAAGCCTTTTGGGAGGTGTATAAGTGGAAAAAGTAAATATATTTGTCGTTCAGCGATGCAATTATATGCTCTAAAGCCTTTTGTGGTGTGTATTAGTTGCAAAAGTAAAATATATTTGCCGTTCAGCGGTGCAGTTAAATGTTCTAAAGCCTTTTGTGGTGTATATTAGTGGCAAAATAAAAATATATTTGCCGTTCAGCGGTTCAGTTATATGTTCTAAAGCCTTATGTAGCGTGTATTCCCCTTGGGAAAGTCAATCCCCACCATCCGGGGTACTGTGAAGATCCAGGGGTTCTCTTAGACAACGCCCTTAGAGGAGGTAGGACACGTAACACAGTGGGTTCACAGCCGCTGGCTCGTGACAGAATACCTCTTTAAAGGGTTTGTGCCACTAATATAAATGTTTATATTGCTTTCCCCAAATACCACTGTTTATCAGAATAGCCTTATTCTAAGGCCTCATGCACACGACCGTTGTTCAGGTCCGCATCCGAGCTGCAGTTTTTGCGGACCCATTCACTTAAATAGGGCCGCAAAAGATGCGGACAGCACTCCGTGTGCTGTCCGCATCCGTTGCTCCATTCCGTGGCCCCGCAAAAAAAAAAAAGTCCTATTCTTAGGAATAGGCACTTCTATAATGGGCCGCCTGTTCCGTTCCGCAAATTGCGGAAGGCACACGGGCGGGTTCCGTGTTTTGCGGATCCACAATTTGCGGACCGCAAAAAACGGAACGGTCGTGTGCATGAGGCCTAAAGTTATTAGCCTACCACTGTGGCCTGTGGCAAATCAGTTTCAATTTTCATTTGCTGTTGGTTCTGTCCTGTAGTGGAGCCTTGTAATACAGGACGCACATGCTCACAGCGATTCGTTTATAATAACAATAACCTTTGCAGGCATTAGATGATCATCGCTTCCATCACCTCCTATCAGGGACGCCACTGTTGTCCTTATCTGACCTGTCTACAAAATTCCCAAATGCTCGGATTTCTTGGTTGGAATACAAGCAGTTGAAATCTTACATCTCTTCCGGGGGAAAGCAGTTCTCTTTTGAGGCCTCCTTATCTGAAACCGAAAAAATGTTCTTACTAGCATCTCCGTTGACACACTCGATTTCTGTACTTTATCAGCATCTAATCGCGGATTTACATAAAGGTACGCCAAGCTATATTTTAGGATGGGAACAGGAATTGGGTACCACCATAGCAAGCGCAGATCAGCAAAAAGCATTTATATTCTCTCATAAGTTATCAATGGCCTGCTCTGCCCAGGAAAAAAACTATAAGATCATGTCACGATGGTATAGATTACACAGGATATTCCCTGGAGTTTCCGAATCCTGCTGGAGATGCGGCGGGGAGAGAGGTACCATGCTTCACATTTGGTGGGGATGCAGTTTGATTAAACCGTTCTGGGACAAGATTTTCGAAGTGTATCGAAGTATAACACGGGAAACAATTGCTAACACTCCCCAGGTGGCGCTCCTCTCCATCTAACCGGGCTCCTTTGCCTCCCAGAAAAAAAGGTTATTTAGATTTTGTATCTCTGCTGCTAGATCAGTGACACCTAGGCATTGGCGCACGACACATGTACCCGATATGATGGAATGGTACCAAGAAATGCTGTATATTGCTAGAATGGAGGAAATCTCTGCAGAGACCACGGACCAAACCTCCAAATACTTAAGGATTTGGTCACATTGGATCGATTTCCAGGAATCCTCGGATCTTCACTCCTGACTTGCGACTTGATGGTAGTTCATCTCAGACAGGCTTACCCTCCCCACACCTTTTTTTTTTCTTTTTTACTCTTTTCCTATCCCCCAAGCATGGGAGATAAGAGAAAACTGCAAATGACATACATTTGAAAAAAATAAATAAAAAATAAATAAAATAACAGACCAAGGAGGAATGGGAGCTAGAGTAATTGATGAAAATAAACTTTAGAGTGAAAAGTAGTTTATCACATAACCCCTTTAATGTCTACTAAAAAGGGAGAAGGTGTAAGTGACTTTCGTCCTTATGGGAGTCACCACTAAGCAACACCTCAATGTAATCTATGTTGTTGTTTTTTACTCACTGGTATGAAATTTTGTTTTAACCTCTAATGTACAATGACGCACTCTCTGCACACTGAGGAATGAGAGGGTTGTCTCACAGTGAATGCTTGCCAGGGAGAGTTGGGAGAGGGAAAGTCTGGGTGAACGGGAGAAATTATCATCTTTAAAGGGGTTGTTCAGTGGACAAAATATTTTGAGGAAAGGGGCAGAATGAGTTTAAAAAATAAAACTAGCAATATTCACTTGATTCACAACTGATTCCCTGACGCTGCCATTCCGACACTTGCCTTTGCTGGTCTCTGTTTCCTTACATCTCTGACAAGATAGCTATACAATTTTCTGTCCTTTACTGAGTGTATACATTGGCTGCAGGATCCAGCTGGGGATAGGCCACAAATCCCTCAAAGTCATGCCCAACCCCCGATTCACTCCAGCTTCTTCAGGGGCAAACCTTCATATCAGGAATTAAGTGATAGCCCCTGAAGAAGCTGGAGTGAAACCTGGGTCGGGCATATCTGGACTTTTGGTGATGATGGATTTTATATGCTGTTGAAAAATGTTTATCCTGTGAGTGGATAAAATGTCCTTGTTATATCTCATGTTGCGGACCTTCACTATATATTTTTCTTATTGAGGAATTTGCACGAAGATACTTTTCTGCTAGTGCTCCATTGAAAGAGTGACAGAACAAGCTTGGAAGGAGTATTAGGGTACTTTCAAACTAGCGTTAAAGTTTTCCGATATTGAGTTCCGTCCTAGGGGCTCAATACCGTAAAGAAACTGATGTTTTATCCTAATGCATTCTGAATGGAGAGCAATCCGTTCAGTATGCATCAGGGTGTCTTCAGTCCAGTCACTCTTACGGTATTTGGCTGGAGAAAATACCACAGCATGCTACGGTATTTTTTCCGTCCTAAATTCCGGAACACTTGCCGGAATGTCGAATCCGGCATTATTTTCCATTGAAATGCATTAATGCCGGATCTGGCACCAAGTGTTCTGGAAAAACAGATCCAAGTTTCCGGTCTGCGCATGCGCAGACCTTTAAAAATGTGAAAAATAAATACCGGATCCGTTTTTCCGGATGACACCAGAGAGACGGATCCGGTATTGCAATGCATTTGTGAGATGGATCTGCATCCGGATCCATCTACAAATGCTATCCGTTTGCATACGGATTTCCAAATCCGGCAGGCAGTTCCGGCGACGGAACTGCCTGCCGAAATCCAACAACGCAAGTGTGAAAGTACCCTTAGACCGTGAAAAGAGATCAGGAGAGGGAGCTGGATTCACAGAGAAGGAAATGTACAGTACTTACCTTTTAGAGACCGGTGCAGAGGGAATCGACCAGATCCAGTAATATTTTGTATTGTATCTCTGACAATATATGCCTGCTTAGCCAATCACTAGGCCTTGGTCATCAATGTGGCCAGTATTTGGCTGAGCTGGTATTTCCTGCATGTCAAGAGACGACAGAAAGCAGAGACCGGCAGGGAACCGCTGGACTCCCACCAATCAACTAGTGTGGCCTAGGCGATCACTTAAAAAAGGCTGGACAACCCCTTTAAAGCTAAAAGGCTACTGTCCCAGTAACTGAAGAAGCAGACATCTAGAGCAAAGAGTACCCACAGAAGATGCATAAATGGCTATGGACATGTTTGAAGTTTTTTTTTGTGTCTAAATGTATGTATTTTTGGTTGGAAAGCATTTTTGTAAGAGTTTTTTAATTTAGATTTTGCCCTGTGTGCCTGAAACATGTGAGCGGTGTATGTGTACCTGTACTGGATTTTCTACTGGACATAATAAAGCTGCAGTTTTTATTGGAATTGGATACTGGAATTTTTTCCCATGATCTTGTGTCTTGAGTTCCTGCTGTTGTTCACTATAGAGCAGAGTGGCTAATGTCTGTACCAGGGGCGTTGATAGGGTCTCAAAAGATCCGGGGCCCAATCCCCAATACATATGGCCCAATTCTCTAAGTCGACCAATATTCCTCCGTTTACTGTCCTCAGAAATTATAATTCCTCAGCCCCTTCACCATACAGTCCCATGTAAATAACATTATTTCCCTCCTCCGCCATAATGTAAATACCATCACACCATCTCTCTAGCCCCCTCCAAAATACAGTCCCATGTAAATAACATCACCTCCTCCCCAGCCGCCTTCAACATACAGTCCCATGTAAATAACATCACCTCCTCTATATTCAGTCCTATGTAAATAACATCACTCCCTCGCCCAGGCACCTTCAACATACGGTCCCATGTAAATAAAATCACCCCCTCCCCAGCCACCTCCAACACGCACTTCCATGTAAATAGCATTACCCCTCAACATTCTTTCCCCTGTAAATAATATCACTCCCTCCCCCAGACACCTTCAACATATAGTCCCATGTAAATAACATCACCCTGACCCAGCCACCTCCAACATGCATGCCCATGTAAATAACATCACCCCTCAAATTTCAGTCCCATGTAAATAACATCACTCCACCCTACTGTCCCATGTAAATAACTTCCCTCCTTTTAGCCTTAACATACAGTCCCAGTTAAATGACTACAACTCCCAGCATTGCTCTGCCTCTCCCTTCACTTACCTCTCCTCATGTAACAGACATCACCTCATCTTCTTCCCAGGAATTCTCTTCACTGCTGAGCCCTCCTCTCCTGCACTGGTCACATGATGGTAACATCATCGCAGGTCCTTTTCAGCTACTACATTTAGAACTGATCACAGGTCCTTCAGCTCTTGCAGGGCATTAGATTCAATTGTATTGCTGTCCTGAGGACAGCAATACAGTTGGATCTATCTGGCAGGAAGGACATTCGGGGCCTGGAACAAAACATCAGGGGCCCAGACCTGGAATGTTTTAACCTAGCAAATAATATCTCACACTGTAGCACATGTTCCGTAGATGTCATATAGCTAATTTGTTTCATGATTCGCTCCTCCATTGTGCCACCTTTTCTCCCATTTGGTTTTGGTGGCTGGTATGCTAATTTATAGCATCGCATCGGTACACGGAGGAGGTAACTCCGGGCTTCTCAATGGGCGTCTCCTTCTCCCTGGCTGTTGCGCCATCCAATCACAGCCGACCGTGTCACAGCCATTGAGAAAAAAACAGCTCACCTTCTCCCTGGCTGTGATGTGGTCTACTGCATTTGGACCGTGCCACAGCCAGGTAGAAGGAGAAGCCCACTGGGAAAAGCTAATGTCTCCTCCTTTCTGTACTGATGCTATTAATTAGCATACCAGGCGCCAAAACTGAACATGCACATGGGCGCAAGGAGGAGCAAATCATGAAAAATAATTCGCGATATGACATCTACTGAACATGGGCTACAGTGTTAGATATTAGTGTTGGGCGAGCATGCTCGACCAAACACCATTTTGGCTCGAGTCTCCTCCTCGCACTTTTGTTGGCTGCTACACAGCCAATAAACGTGCGGTACAGTACTGGCACTCACGTTGGTTACTGGCATTACAGTGATTGAGTGGCCGGAACGCGTCATCGGGTGCTATATATCACCCGATGACACGTGGTTCGGCTCATTCTAAGTCAGGGAGAGCTGCAGCAGAAGGGACAGATAGTGTAGGGACAGGAATTGTTTTTTTTTTCAGGCAGGGTTTACTGTTGAAAGGTGTTAGAGACCCAAAAGTCCTTTTAAGGACTATTGTTTTATCTGGCTGCAATATACTGTATATTATTAGCGCAACCTGCGCTAAATTGCGTGCAATTGTTTGGCCCTTGCTGACAGTGACACAACCTCTGCTACATCTGTTGTGTCACATTTGCACATCCTAAATATCTGTGACATTCAGCGCAATTGTTTGGCCGCTGCTGACAGCGACATTACCTGCGCTACATCTCCTGTATAACGTTTGCACATCCTAAATATCTGTGACATTCAGTGTAATTTTTTCTTAGCCGTTGGTGACAGCGACATTACCTGCGCTACATCTCCTCTATACCATTTGCGCATCCTAAGTATATGTGACATTCAGTGTCATTTTTTCACCGCTGGTGACAGCGACATTACCTGCACTACATCTCCTGTATAATGTTTATGCATCCTAAACATCTATGACATTCAGTGTAATTTATTTGCGCATACACTTACAAAACCTGTGCTACTGTACGTGTGACATAGTTGCAAGCATATATACCATTTAATATGCTCAAGGCGAGCAGTAAGGGAAGGGGAAGTGGCCATGCTGCTGATGGCCGTGGCCCTGGGCGCGGTGAAACTGTGCCTGCTGCCAGAGCTCAAGAAACACACTCATCCACGATACCTATCTTCATGTCCCAGTTTGCAGGGCGGCACAGAACACTACTCTTGAGGTCACACCAGTGCGACCAGGTGGTCGGTTGGATTGCAGCAGATAATGCTTCCAGTCGGTTAAGCACCACCCTGTCTTCCACAACGTCAAGTCTCACTAGCCAAGAGTCTGGTCAACAGAATCCTCACCCTGATCCCTCCTTCCTCCCACCATGGAGAGTCTTGGCAAACTAGTGATCCCGCCGAGGAGCTCTTTTCAGCGCCATTCCTTGATTTAGGCCTCTCGCCAAGCCCGCTTGAAGAGGGACATGAGGAGATATTGTGCACTGATTCCCAAACTCTTGAGCATCCACAGTCAGAAGAAGATGACGGTGGGGAACGGCAATTAGTGTTTCACAAGGTGGATGATGATGATGAGACACAGTTGCCAATAAGTCAACGGCAATTAGTGTCTCAAGAGGTTGATGATGAGGATGAGACACAGTTGTCAATAAGTGAGATTCTTGTTAGGTCAAGTCAGGAGGATGACCAAAGTGTGTGAGTGGAAGAGGAGGTGGTGGACGATGAAATCAGTGACCCAACCTGGGAAGGTGGCAAGCCGAGAGAGGACAGCAGTACAGAGGGTGAGAGATCCGCAGCACTGCAACAGGCTGGAAGAGGCAGTGGGGTGGCAAAAGGGAGAAGGCGGGCCAAACCAAACAGGCCCCCAACTGTTCCCAGGAGCACCTACTTGCGTAAATCTCCCTTGCCAAGGGGTAGGTGTTCCGCAGTCTGGCGCTTTTTGAGGAAAGTGCGGACGATAAAAGAATTGTCATTTGCAGCCTGTGCCATACCAAAATGAGCAGGGGCGTGAACAATAGCAACCTCACCACCACCAGCATGATCCGCCACATGGCATCAAAGCATCCTAATAGGTGGGCCGAACGCCTGGGTCCAAAATCAGTGTCTGTGGGTCACACCACTGCCTCCTCTTCCCCTCTGTTACTTGCTGGCCAAACCCCTGTCCAAGACGCAGGCCCGGTTGCCTCCTGCCATGCACCTGTACCTTCACAAACACCATCAGCTAGCACATCCACTTCTGTGTCCTAGCGCAGCGTACAGATGTCCATACCCCAGGCATTTGAACGAAAGCGCAAATACCCAGCCACCCACCCACAAGCCATAGCACTAAATGCGCACCTTTCCAAATTGCTGGCCCTGGAAATGTTGCCATTTAGGCTTGTGGACACTGAGGCTTTCCACAGCCTGATGGCAGCGACAGTCCCTCATTACTTAGTCCCAAGCCGCCACTATTTTTCCCGGTGTGCCGTCCCCACCTTACACCAGCATGTGTCCCGTAACATCACCCGTGCCCTGACTAACGCAGTTATTGGGAAGGTCCCATTTCCCTGACGGCAAACTGGGTGGAGGCCGGGAGCGAGTTGTGCCCTGGGATGGCACAGGTGCTACCGACAAAAATGATTGCGGGCCCTACTTCCATCAGTATTTCTGTCATCACCTACATTAGTGGCTGCAACCCCTATTCTGCTCCTCCTCCTCCACCTCCACCTCTGAATTCTCATCTTGCAGTACCAGTCAGACATCAGTCAGTAGCTGGAAGCAGTGTAGCACTGCAGTGGGGAAGCAGCAACAGGCCGTGCTGAAACTAATTTGCTTAGGTGGCAAACAGCACACCGCCGCAGAGTTGTGGCAGGGTATAAGGGACCAGACTGAGCTGTTGCTCTCGCCACTCAACCTACAACCAGGCATGGTTGTGTCTGATAATGGCCATAACTTGGTGGTGGCTTTGGAGCTTGGCAAGCTCACACACATACCATGCCTAGCCCACGTGTTCAACTTAGTGGTTCAGCGGTTTCTCAAAACCTACCCCAATTTGCCTGAACTACTGGTGAAGGTGTGCCACGTGTGTGCCCATTTCCGTAAGTCATCTACAGCTGCCGCCGGTCTGGCAACGGTGCAGCAGCGCTTGAAATTGACAGCTCACCGACTGTTGCGCAAAGTGAGCACGCGCTGGAACTCCACGTTCCACATGTTGGCCAGGCATTGCGAGCAGCAGAGGGCAGTAGTGAAATGCCAGCTGCAACATGGTGATCACCTTTCCAGTCAGCTTCCGCTCTTCACAAGCAACAAGTGGACATGGATGTCTGACCTCTGTGAGGTTTTATGCAACTTTGAGGAATCAGCACAGATGGTCAGCGGCGATGCCGCTATTATCAGCGTAGCCATCCCACTTCTGTGTCTACTGAAACGCTCGCTGCTCACAATGAAGGCGGACGCTTTGCATGTGGAAGAGGTGGAAATGGAGATGATAGCCAGACCACCCTCAGTTCCTCTTCTCTGCGCAAATTTGATGATGATGAGGAGGAGAAGGAGGAGGAGCAGGAGACTGTTGCCTCCGCTACAGAGGGTAGTACCCATAGCAGGTTTATTCCATCTGCTCAGCGTGGATGGGCCGAAGAGGAGGAAGAGGATGAGGAGATTGAGAGTCATCCTCCTGATGAGGACAGGGAAGTCTTGTCTGGTGGGACTCTGGCACTCATGGCTGACTTTATGTTATGCTGCCTTTCCCATGACCCTCACATTATACGCATTTTGGCCAACAACGATTACTGTTTTTTCACCCTTCTCGACCCCCGCTACAAAGAGAGCTTCTCATCTCTCATTTATGTGGTGGAGAGGACTAGCAAAATGGTGCAATACCAGAAGGTCCTTGTGGAGAAATTGCTCCAAAAATTTCCAGCTGACTACACTGGCGGCAGAGTACGTAGTTCCTTGGGCAACCGAGGAGAGGAGATAAGGGGAACACATCCGTTCCAACAAAGGCAGGGCAACACTATCCAAGGCCTGCGACAGTTTCATGACACTCCGCCAGCACCCTCACACTGATGCGCGGCCTAGTGTCACAAGGAGGGAAAAGTTTTGGAAGATGGTGAAGGAGTACGTAGCAGACCATGTCAGCGTCCTCAGTGATCCCTCTGTGCCTTACAACTATTGGGTGTCCAAGCTGGACATGTGGCGCAAACTGGCGATCTATGCCTTGGAGGTGCTGGCCTCCCCTGCCGCCAGTGTTTTGTCAGAGCTGGTATTTAGTGCTGCTGGGGGCATAATAACTGTTAAGCACATCCGCCTGTCAACTGAAAATGCTGACAGGTTGACTCTTATAAAAATGAACAAGGCCTGGATTGCCCCTGACTTCTCTACTCCACCAGAGGAAAGCGGCTGAACATAAAGGCACTTTAAATAAGGCTTTTATGGTGTATTGAATACACTGTATTCCCATGCACCCCTTTCACCACAAAAAAGGGTATATGGTTCTTCCTTTTCTCGTACTCCTCCTCCATCATATCAACATGCTTATTAGGCTGCCCTCGCTCCTAATGTTTTAGAAGGTCAGCACAGCAGCAGACCCTCACCCCTAATGTTTTAGAGGGTCACCAGCAGGCCCTCCCCCATAATGTTTTAGATGGTCAGATCAGCAGCAGGCCCTTGCCCCTAATGTTTTAGAGGGTCAGCTCAGCAGCAGACCCTCACCCCTAATGTTTTACATGGTCAGATCAGCAGCAGGCCTTCGCCCATAATGTTTTAGATGGTCAGATCAGCAGCAGGCCCTCTCCCCTAATGTTTTAAAGGGTCACCAGCAGGCCCTTGCTCCTAATGTTTTTGAGGGTCACCAACAGGCGATCAATCATAATTTTTCAAGGGTGTGTATGATGCCCTCCTTTATGTGTAATAAAGGGTGTATTGGAGTGCCTGTTCCTTGTAATTTTTGGCAGCCCTTTCACTTAGTGCATAGGCTTTATGGGTGTAGGAGTCCCACTACCTGAACAATTGTACCACAATGTGAATGAGCCCCTCCTTTATGTGATATACAGGTTGTATCGGAGTGCCTCTTCCTTGTAATTTTTGGCAGCACTTGCACTTTATATACAAGTAAATATACAGGAAAGAATGTTTCCTAACAATTTTTCCTCTAAAATCGATTTTATCTTCGGATTGGTGCGTATTGTTGTCAGTCTGTAAAAGTGGCGACCTGGGAGTCCAAGATGCATCCAGACATCCTCCCCATGCTGTTCCCGAACCATTTCAGTGGTGTTTCCATAATTTTCTGACCTTTTCCTGTGAACCAGACACCCTCCCCTCTTCAGAACAGGGGGTCCCTGGTTTAATGTTCGGGTTCTCCCATTGACTTCCATTGTGCTCAGGTGCTCTGTAGAGCACCCGAGCAACCCAAAGTGTTCTACTAGAGCAGCAGAGCACTTTGGTGCTCGATCAACACTATTAGGTATTGCTTTTATAAAGTAAAATCTGTTGAAAGGTCCTCTTTAAGAGGGAAGATGGGAAGGGGAGACATTATCCGCTTGTGCTAGTTTCAATAATTTTGTAGTGCTATAAATATACATGTTATAATATGAACCGTGTAGTAAAGCTATATGACACAAGCAACTTCAGTATTTTCCCATGGACTAATCAGCTGGTTGTATGAAATTACCTTACAAAAGACCTACATACATTAGAGCTTAACCATAAATTAAATTTTTACTTGTATGTACTAAACCTCAGAGGAATGTGAAACATTTTAAAAGGTTAAATGGTATGTGGTAATATTACTTAAATACCTGAACTTTTTTTAATTCTATTTTTCACAAGAGAAATAACTTAGGAAGCAAAGAGGACCAAAAAATACTTAAAGGGGTTGTCCGGGATTAGACACCATGGGCTTTGACTGGTATTGCAGCCTATCTTCATTGAATTGAATGGGTCAGTGTGGCAATACCAAGCAAGTGTTCATCTTCGGAGTTGGAGTTTTCCCACAGCTGGAGTGTGGAGATTTGCCTTAACAGCCCTAGACTATCAGAAAAGCTGAGATTATTCTCTCCACTGCCATAGGCACACAGTAACCCTTCTAATATCCTAGATCACCGGGGCCACCAGATTGACCCCTCTTGCACTAAAAAACTAGTGATGGTAACATTAACCTATGCATTACACTAAATCACTAGAAAACTGGAAATTCTTCCCTTCTAAAAAACTAGGCTACCAGCATTAACATTCCACCCCCAGAGTAATCAGATTTTTTTTCTATTGTCTGGGCATATGATTTGTGTAGTCTCCATTTTATAACATTTTCTTAAAGGGGTTGGTCCTTCTGGGACATTGATGGCATATCATTAGGATATGCCATCTATATCAGAAATGTGCCAGTCCCACCTCTGAGAAAGGGGCTCCCCAAAGTGATGGAGACCACACCACGCATATGTGGAGTACTCTCCATTCATCGCTATTGGAGTTCTGAAAATACACTCTATTCTTCGAACTCCCATAGTAGTTAACGGAGAGTAGCTGTGCATGTGTGGCTGCTTCTCTGTTCCTTTCGGGTGCCCCATTCTGGAGATAGGACAATGTCCCAGGCATGGGAGCCTCACCTATCTGACACTGATGACATATCCTAGCAATGTCCCAGATGGGAATACCACTTAAACTAATTTTAAGTAAAATTTGTGTAACATAGTGTATGCTACAGATCCAATGGTAACAAATGCTAATGCCATCACATTGCCTATGCTTGTGACATAGCTTTTCGCATACCTTTAATTACAAAGATTTGAGACATGTGCAGTACCCCAGAGCAGGGGGTATCTGCAAATGGTTTGTTATTTAATGTATTGTATGTTTATGTAATGTTGTTTCCAGAATAGCTATGAATAGTTGGAACAGCCAGGGTTAAAAATCCTGGCTCGGCCCTCGTAGAAGGCTAGAGGTGGGCTGGCCCCACCATTTAAGATGGGGAGAGTCTATTCTTAGTAGTAAAGGAGAGAGGAAGCAATGTCCTTGTGCATTTATCAATAATGGTGTATTTTGCACCAGAAAAATCCTTCCATCGCAAATCAAAAGTGGTGATTTGTTTCACCTCATTTATCAAAAGGCGCATAGTATATTATAACGTGTCTTTTGTAATCGTAGGCTAATAATTTGTCATAAACAAATGTGACATTTTTTATGCCAAAGTGTTAAAATGCAACATTTAAATGAATTTGTGACAATGCACCTGTTCTCAACTGATTTTGCACATGTGACTTCTTTAAGGCCATTTTATTACTAAAATTGTGACTTTTTGAATAAAAGTTGCACCTATCTGATCTGCTATGCACCTTTTTAACAATTTACAGTACCACAGCAGGAAGATTAATCTAATACTACAATTTGCACCTATTAAGCTCAACATAGGTTGACAAATGAGGTGTAATATATACCAATTTATTAGCCCTGCCCACTTTGACATTCAAAACTGTTTTCTGGCATGTTTCAATCTTTCAGGCAAAAATAGGAGAGAAAACAGTTGATATATTTGGCGCAAATCAAAACGCCATTATTTTTGGTGCATGTTATACCATAATTCTGGCACAACATGATTAGGGTCCATTCACACGTCCGTTTTTTCTTTCCTTATCTGTTCCGTTTTTTCTGGAACAGATCTGGACCAGATCTGAACTCATTCATTTTCAATGGGTCCTGGAAAAAAAAGGACAGCACAATGTGTGCTGTCCGTTTCCGTTGTTCCGTTCCGCATGTCCGTTTAAATATAAAACATGTCCTATTCTTTTCCTGAAAAATCGGATCCTGGTACAATACAAAGTCAATGGATCCGCAAAAAACGGATGACATACGGATGTCATTCCGTATGTCATCCGTTTTATACGGAATCCGTTCCTGGAAATTCCATTTTAATTTTTAATTTTTTTTTGAAGAAGAAATCCAAACAACTTTATTTGCTTATTGAAATTTATACATGTTTCCGTTTTTTGCGGATCCGCAAAAAACGGATGACATACGGATGTCATTCCGTATGTCATCCGTTTTATACGGAATCCGTTCCTGGAAATTACATAAAATTTTTATTTTTTTTTAAAGAAATCCAAACAACTTTATTTGCTTATTGAAATTTATACATGTTTCCGTTTTTTGCGGATCCGCAAAAAACGGATGACATACGGATGACATACGGAAACATTTTCAGGAACAACGGATCCGCAAAAAACGGACAGAAAATCGGATTATAGAAAAATACTGACGTGTGAATGTAGCCTTAGTAAATGTCCCCGAATGTTCTCTCTAAGATCTACAGAAGGGGTAAAATATAGAATCTGCTGGCCAAGCTTTGGACCTGCTACTTCAGCTATTCAGGCTTTGTTGCTGTGAGGGACACCGTTAAGGCACCCTTCACACAACTTGGCCAGTAGTATCACTAAAGCCTTGAGTCCTGCAGTGAACATTACAGCCATCATTATAAAAGTACAATTGTCTACCATGGAGACTTGAGAAAGATAGAGAGTGAAGAGGACCATAACTCTCAACCTTGCCAAAAGCAATACATCGCTGTCTGGACGAGAATTGCAACGTGTGCAGTTGGAACTGTGTCTGTTATAACTGGATGTACTACAACTTACGGTAAGTATAGACATTTGTTCTGCTACATTTTTGGCCTGGTTACTGACTCTTTCATCATACACTTGTACCCATACAAGCACCTAAAATCACAGGCACTCTGGCTACCATCAGGAGGAGCCCCAGAACCAGGGTGTGCCCTGGAGGAAGATAGGGTGCCCACCTTCTTTTGCTGCAGCGGTCCTAGGAAGCAACAGTCTGAGGGAAGCCACTGTGATAGCCAAAGCCCCTACTAGTCATCTGCTCTATATTGTCAGGGGCTCGATGCACATGCATTTTATCTCTCTATTACTGCTGTTTTACTGTTCCTGTGTTTTAATGTCTTATTCATGAACAAGGAAGCTCAGGATAAACCTGTAGGTCACTTCCGGTTTAATTTTGCAATCACCTTTACAGAAGAACTCAATGAAGGATGACTCTTTTTACAATAAAATATGATTATAATCAGTAGACAGTTCTGTAAATACAGCTTATGGGGGGACTGGAATCGAAAACTTGAAGTCTAAAAACAGGTAGGAAAAAATTATATTCTATAGACATTAGTAAAATGATGAAGCATTGTAAGCAAGGTGCCAATAAATTGCAGTGCTCTACTGTCAGTCACTTATAAAACCAGAGTAGCTCCCTGCAGCTCACCTTACAAAGATAATACGGGGCGGTCATTGGGAAGCGGCTCAGCTCAGCAGGTTGGGACATGTTGGAGAATTACAGACGTGGGGATGTGTTATTATTAGTGCGGTTTGTCAGGTTTTCTCACTCTTCTCGTGCAAATATCGAATGAATATTATTTAAAAGAGATACTTTGGTTTATAATACAAAGTCATTTTTCTGTATACTATATAATATGAACTCTCTTACTCCATATTTCTATGGTGTTCTCCTTTTTATCTTCGTTCAGGGCTGCAAGGTCCACAGATAATACCCAGGTTTTAATTAAGATGAATCTAATCCACAGATTAGACTGGAGTAGTATATTAATGTTGCCATCCATATGCATTTGTTGTGGTGCTACTATAGTGAACTGAACATTCCCCTTCAATGGGATTAGTTCATAGGACAGAACAGGTGTGGGGAAGAGACATTCCCTACTGCTGCTGCTCTTCCAGTCTCTTATCACAACCCATCTCCCAAGACCCTTATGGCTGTATTACACAGCCCCATGTGGCAGATGATTGTCGGGAGGGAAGCGTTCCCTCCCAGCAATCACCTGCTCGCTAGCGGAGGAGACCAATGTTATTACATGCAGCTACATCCTGAGCAGCATGGGGAGTAGCGATCGCTATGTCATCGCTTGTCCCCATGCTGTATAGTGGTTTGCCGGCGGTGATTAGACACCATGATCTGCTGCCTGAAAACAATATATTTTTAACATGTTAAAAGGTTTGGATTGCCCAATGAACAAGCATTCGCTGGTTCATCGGACAATCAGAGGCAGTAATACACTGCAAGATGATTGCTAACGAGCGCTCATACAAACGTTCAATAGTAATAATGTGCCTAAAAATCGGCAAGTGTAATACAGACTTTACCAACAGATTATTTTGCCAGAAAAAGATTCACTTGGCTATGGATTCAGATGACTGGGGGTCAATTATGACCATCTGCATAAAACATGGATGGTTGAATTCACTGGAGTAGGAGTCACTCCATGTCTCAGAGGGAGCTCCCAAGCAAGGACCCCATGCATGTTCTTGATATGGACTACTGAGGCATATGAACAAGGAATATCCTATTGGGGAAAGCCCTATAATATTTGGTAAAACCTATTTAATCCTGCCTATTATATCTTTCTCCTTGGTATTAAAGGCTTGTTCCTAAAATAATAATCCTAAACAGAATCTACAAATATTATCAGAAAAGACCTGTTTATCTGTGATGACCCGCAGATCCCCTCTGCCAGTCAGACACCCTCCAGAAGTTCTTACTTTCCCAGGTTGAGCATGCTCTTCCTTGCTCTACCAGCATGACTGTGCATGCGCAGACTTATGTTCTTCTCTTGCACAGGGTAAGCATGCACAGTCCACAGCCTGAACCCAAAAGTGCTTGTAGGGATTGTAAGTTATAAGTATTCAACGGCGGTCACTTGTCCTCCTCAGCACAACAATCCAGTTGAGATATTTGCTGCAGACAGAACAAAGGCATATCGAAGGACAAAAAGAATAGATCTAAAATAATCAGTGTCTGGAATAGTCTCCCAGGTTGTTTATTAATAAGCAAAAAGGGTACAGGGCTTCACCAAAAAATGACTGATTCTGCGATAACCTCTATAACTACCGCAAGTTCCAATGATATCCAAACTATGTTGTGAGAAATTGGCCTTAAAATGGAACGGGCACCTGAAAGAGCATCTGTCAGCATGATCAACCATAGTAAACCAGGGATATTGACTGGTAGGGTTGATCAGGTGGAGTGCAACGACCCCTGTTGTGTAGTAATTCGATCAGTCATTTTGGCGAAAGTACTACTTTTATTTTTATGCTAATGCTTGGAGCAACAACTGGTGGGCGTGGCCCCTCAGAGCAACATTTCGCCCCCCTGCCTTTCAACCTGTGCCGCTCTTTTCTGCCATTGATTGACAATTGGCAATTATCATCACTGTTCCGATGCCTGGCCCTCAAATCTCGTGCGTGAGCTAGTGAGAGTTCAGTTAGTGCATTTGAGATCTCAGGAGCGTGGACAGGCGAATGAGATCCACTGCACATGCGCTAATGCGTGAGGCTTCAGGGCCAGGTATCGCAGCAGTGATGATACCTAATCCTGTCAATCAGTGGGAGAGTAACTGAGACTGAAAGGCAGAGGTGAAGTGGTGCTAGGCCCATCCCTCCATGCTCTGAGCATTTCATTAGTATAAAAAGAATAGATCGAATTGTTATTAGACAGGGGTCATTGCACTCAGCATAATCAACCCTACCGGGCAGTATGCCTCGTTTACGAGTTGATCATGCTTAGAAATCCTGTTTAATGACAGGTCAATGCCAGCATTGGCGGGAGTCCACAAGCAATATTAAAGTGGTGGTGACAATCTATTGAGGATATGGAAGGGCCAACAGCTATGTAGTTGACAATGAACCTTGCATCCCCTTCATTCTTGTGATCAGTGGGAACCCAGGCAGTTAGAAGTGTACAGCCCCCGCTGAACTTGGTTTATGTCATAAATAAAAGGTATGGATACTTCACTTCAGTAGCAAAATCATGGCAATAATGAGCTCAAACGGCTTTACGCTTTCCATTGAATTTAATAGAGATGTACAGGGAGCACCATCTGACTATGCAAACAGCTGTTTTTCATGTTGGGGGTCAATTATGACCATGTCAGTCCGTGTTGTGACTGCTGAGATGTTGGTGTCACATCAGGTTAACCGATGTGACACCAACATCTTGTTAACCCAATGTCACTGACAGAGCTACAATGTGTCACCCAGGATCTTCCAACTCATACCAGCACGGCAAGTGCACTGGTTCCACAGGAAAGGTTGGTTTTTTCGTCTAGGGTCGATGATGATTGTACTGGTGATGATGCGTAAGGCATGTGATTGCCTGACAAAGAAACAGGAAGGGACTAGAGTTAGAAGTGACTGTTTCATTCATAGTTACTGTGTGGAAAATTGACAACGTTTTCACATTAAACCAGCATGAAAATACCCTAAGGTCACATATATGCAGGGAGATGTATTTTACATCACTTTGGGTTATTGGAAATGTCAACAGTAGAAATGTATATCTATTTCACCCCTGAGCCCCAGCTATAAAATACAAAGCTTTTGAGTAGGGGGCATCGGTCCATGTTCTGGTGTCTGCAGGTAACCCACTATATGACCACAGCTCTTGTATTGTAGGCCTGTAATGGGCATGATCATCTCACCCAGCTCAATATTGGTGGGAGCGTTGGCATGTCTGTAGAGATCAGTCTTACACTGGCATCCTCTGGTAAGAGGAGTTGTAGTTCGTGTACTGTAGTGAAATAGAAAGGTACTACTGATATTTCTAGTTCTGTTTAATTGAGAGATTTATTGGTTTGTGTGAGACTTACATATCAGAAGAATATGTGGTATGAGTAATTCATGAAGTAAGGTGTTACTTAATGTTCTTCTTAGAAAGAATTATCCTTTTACAGTTAAGGTTTATTATTAGAGATGAGCCAAGCTTTGGAAACTTCGTCGAATAAAAAAAAAAATTTTGCTTCATGGCGCAACGCCCCCCCCCCGGTCATTGTACACCTTAGATGCCGCACTCATCGCAGATTGCGGAATCTGACTTTAATATTAAAGTGTACAATAAAATATAAATAAAATAATACTTACCTCATCCATTTAATCACGAAGAGCTGGCCTCCGAAATCTTGATTGAAGATCCAGCGTGAAATCTCGTGTAGTCTGTGAGTCGGCCGGCGTGTTGATATCATACGTCACCGTGCACAGGATTTTGCGTCTGATGTTCAATCAAGATGGTGGCGGCTGGTTCTTGGATGAGGTAAGTATGATTTTTTTTATGTTTTACCACCATTTCAAGGAAGATCGATTCGCTACCACAAAGCACAAGGAAGTTCAGCGTCGCGGCAAATCGAATTTCACACAACAATATTTATTATGTACCAAAACTAACTGACTCCTATGCAACCCATATAGGAAAAGCTTTGTTCCTGGTCCTATCCTGCCACTGTGTAAATGGGAACAAATAGGTAGCATTGTTTCCTCTGGATCATCTACAAGTAGCGTGTGTTCTTTCAAAACAATTGGATGCCATTTTTGTTAGCTTCAAGTCATACATGCGTTTCATCCCTCAGGGCTGGAGCACGCAGGGTATTTGTGGCTACAAGAAAATAGGTGTCTTTGTTCTTTAAAGAGCAAAACACAAAAAGTTAAAAAAACAGAAGATCTTTAGCTGATCTATAGAGGACAATAGTTATTTTTATGGGCAACAAGAAGCCTATGAGCGAATGTTCCACTTGACCTCAGCTATATCTTTTTAGAAAGAAAACATGGCCTCAAATAGTATGTTGGAAATACGTTCCAAATTCTTCTGCAGTATGCCAATAGGATTTTTTATAATCATCTTTTATCACAATGTAACATCTGGCTACTTCAGCGAAATATTGAGGAGTCCAAGGGTCACCAAGAACCTTACCTCCAAATATGCCCTAATTACTCAATAATGATTTCATCTATGATTTAGTAATTACTTCTATGCAAAGTGATTCAAGTTTTGAGAAAGGCTTTATTGTTGAACCGAAACGTTGTTGTACCACATGGGTGAATAAAACAATTTTTCACTTTTTGATCCTGGATGTGCTGTTCGTGTTTCTCTCTCTCTATATATATATATTATATATATATATATATATATATATATATATATATAGTGGGGACTCGCTCTGGTAGACAGGATTAGCGGACGCAGTATAGAGGCAACAACAAGTTCTTTGGATCAAACAGTTCAGTGTTTTATTCACACTTTAGGCAAGTGACAAAAAAAGCTGTCATATTCAAACAAAAAGTCAAACAGGTAGTAAGCCTTCATCCAGACACAAGGCTCCCAGATCCCAACACAGAGACCTGGCTTCTGAGCCCAGCTGCCTATTTAAGGACAGCCAGGTGCTGCCAAAACCCGGAACGGCATTTAAAATCCGGTCCGGTATTTTACCTCACCTGTTTGTAAATCAGCCCAGCAGCACATGCTGGAAGGAAAGTACCTGATTTCCCAGACCAAAGATCACAATATATAAGGGGTCAATAAAGGGTCCACTGTTTTTCACTTTATCTACTGGAGTGCTGCCTCATCTTTTGGAGATATATATATATATATATATATATATATATATATAATAAACCGTATTTTTTGCCCTAAAAAAACGCACCGGCCTATAAGACGCACCTAGGTTTTTGAGGAGGTAAATAAGAAAAAATATATTTTTAACCAAAAGGTGTACTCTTGGAGAGTTTGGAATTAATGGTGGTCTGTGCATGACACTATTATGGGGGATCTGTGGATGACGCACTGTCATGTGGGGGATCTGTGGGTGGCACTGTTATGGGAGACCTGTGGATGGCACTGTTTATGAGGGATCTGTGGATGGCACTGTTATGGGGCATCTGTGGATGGTACTGCTATCGGGTGGGGGATCTGTGGATGGCATTGTTATGGGGTGGGGGATCTGTGGATGGCACTGTTTATGGGGGATCTGTGGATGGCACTGTTATGGGGCATCTGTGGATGGTACTGCTATGGGGAGGGGGATCTGTGGATGGCATTGTTATGGGGTGGGGGATCTGTGGATGGCACTGTTATGGGGGGGGGGGATCTGTGGATGACACTGCTATATGTCATCCACAGATCTCCCTCATAACAGTGTCCCCCAATACACCGGCCCTCTGCTCACCGCAGTATTTATAAACATTAATCACTGACGTTGCGCGCCTGCTCCGTCTGCTTCATTCATAAAGTGGGAAGAGCAGGCGCTCGATGTCAGTGAGTGACGTTGCTGCTGCCGTCCGCTCTGCATGCTATGGAAGCTTGTTCGTAAGTGCTGTACTGATACAGGGGAACGGGGAGAGCGCAGCTTTAGTTAAACTTATTAACAGGATAAGGATAAATGTTTATAAATACTGCGGTGAGCGGCGGGGCCCGGTGTAAAAGTACAGTGACTACACTGGGCCCCGCCCCTAGTTCCAGACTCCAGCCCCTCCTCTCTCTCGGCTCATACATCGCAGTCTGCGATGCTGCAGCATCGCATACTGCGATGTAAAATGGAAGCATTCGCCCCATAAGACGCAGGGGCATTCCGCCCCACTTTTGGGAGGGAAAAAGTACGTCTTATGGGGCGAAAAATACGGTATATAGCAGAAAAAAGGCAGCACTCCAAGAATAATGATGAAAAAAGTGGATGGTTTTATTGTGTGCTGCTTTTTTCTTTTTCTTTTATATACAGTCCTGATCAAAAGTTTAAGACCACTTGAAAAATGGCAAAAAATCAAGGTTGTTAAGATCCAACAATGTAAAATAAGATTTTTTGCAATTTTTCAAGTGGTCTTAAACTTTTGATCAGGACTGATATATATATATATATATATATATATATGCACTGTACTAGGCACTAATATATACTTATCAATATTTATATATCGCTTGACAAAGGCCTCACTGAGTAGGCCGAAATGTTGCCTGGGAAATAAATTTGGGTCATCACCCCCTCATGAGGATTTGGAGTGCTGCCTCGTTCTTTGGACGTATATATTTATATATATAGGCACTGTAGAGAACTATAGCGGGCACTAATATATATATATATATATAGGTATCTATCTTATACACTTATCAAGCCTGGTCTTAATCTCTCCTCTTAATATTTGTGGTGCGCAAGGAAGCTGGTGTAGCTTATAATATATGTGATGGACCATCTACTCTGGCCCCTCACCGCTTGCCACTTTGAAAAGTGGCAAGTGGTGAGTAAAAACCCCAAAAAGTCACAAAATTTTGCACAACAGGCCATACACCACAGTTTGTGACTTTTTGATGCCACTTCTCTGGCACAGAGGAGATGACAAATGCCCCCCCCCCCCCCCCCCCCCCCCCCCCCCCCCCCCCCCCCCCCCGTCACAGTGTGTATATAGAGATATACTGTGTATATATACATATATACATATATAAATATATAAATATATATACCATTTCCTTTGCCTTTGAGGAACTTCCACGCCTCTGCAGCTTGCGACAGACTAGAACTGGAATGTGGAGTAACAAGTTGCCTCACACCCTTTTCTCAGCATTTCTCTCTTGTCTCCGTCCATCCTCCTCTTGCACACCTGGTGATGATTTTCTGGCTCTGAAAATGATTTAACCTTATCTTTGCTTTTAGAAGTTTATTAAACAATTCATAAATTGTTGCTAAATGTATATTGGGATAGAAATTTAACTCTATAAATCTACCATGATTGCAGGATTGTCTTTTTCCTTTTCAGACTGCCACTTTCGTGCAGTCAGTGCTTGGTCAGTGTTTGATCAGTGATTGTGAGCCAAAACCAGGAGTGGAGTCTACACTGGGAACAGGTATAATGGAAATTTTTGCTCATGTTCTATGTTTTATGACCTGCACCTGGTTTTGGCCTACAATCTCTGATGGAAATCACTGATCAAACACTGATCATACAATGACAGTGTGAAAACAGCCTAAAGGTCCCTTTACACGTGAGGACGGAGCAGCAGATTGTCGGGAAGAAAAAAATCCAAATTCTCCAGCTTGCCAGAAAGACCAAAAAAGCCACCTAATTAAAAAAAACACCAGCAGCAAAAAAATGCTTGTGTGTCCTACATTTCATATTTCACATAAACCTTCAGCTAACATCCAGAGCTGGCCTTTTTACCATAAAAAGTCAATCTACTCTTAAACCGGTTTTGCAATAATGGGTGTTTTTTGGCAAACCCCCCATTCTGCCGGACCTGCAAAGGGAAGATGACTTACCTGCGTCTGGTGCCGGGTCCCCACACCTTCTCCTGCAGGCCTGCAATGCTCCTCTGGGCTCAATTGATGTCAGCATCTGGTTTGAAATCACCACAGCCAATCTATTGCCATGGTGGTGTCTGGTCTCCTTGATTTGTGACAAATAGTCATATGATGCAAGGGCAGCCGGACACCGCCGTGGCCAGTTGTTGCCTGCGGCAATCTCAAAACGGATATTGATTTCCAGCACAGAGGAGTATCACAGGTCTACAGGAGAAGGAGTGGACCCCCCATTCTTACACAACCGCTTTAAACATGTTCTCCACCTTAGTTTAATATTTAATCAATAACGCAGACATGGTGTGCAGTATGATTTGTCTCTGTTGATTTGCTTTTTATCATTTACTGCCTTATCCATAGGGACAGTGCCTATTCCTGCTGCTCAAACCCCCTTTACTGTCAGCAACAGTTCAAATAAATGGGCAGCCATGTTATACATAGCTGTGTGCAGAAGACCTAGGGGTATCTAGGGGTTCAAAAGAGAAAATCCGTATGTTTTTTCATTAGGATTTCTTTGCGTTTCTGCACCAAAAACTGCATGATGAATTTGATGTGGTTTTTCTGCAGATCTCACCCTTTCATTGAAAAGGGTAAAATCTGCACCAAAAATCGCACCAAAAATTGACATGCTACAGATTTCTAAATCTAAGCCAGGTTGATTTCCACACAGAAGAAGCGATGTGTACAAGAAAAAATGTGGGGGATTGAGTCAGCACAACCTGTATGTAGGTGCTCATCACTATGGCGAAATACATATACAAACGGAAAATACAAATGTGATAGCACTCTGCATCCAGCATTCTGCCCTGCCTCCATGCTGGATGAGGCATTGGTGTACATTTTGGCCAAAGCGTAATAAGCCACTCACCACGTCAAGGTCGCCTCTATTGAGTGGTCCCTAACACTAGTTCCTACCTGTTTATGGGCCATGACAGCCACACAAAGTCCAGGGAATGCAGGTCAGCATGCACGCCAAGCACACTCTGCTTTTAACCCCGTCCGGTGCCATTACAGCTTTCATCGGATCCAGGGATGCAAGTACCAACATGCACGCTGAGCCCACCATATACTTCTCCTGGAGCCAAATGGCTACTGGTAGGTTCTATATAAGCAGACTCAATTTTATACTGACTTTAAAACTAGCCTCCAGGACAGATTGACTGGTCAGGTGTGCATGACTCCAAGGAGATCGCCACGCCTCCAATATATACTACAAAGAAAAAATGTGGGGGATTGAGTCAGCACAACCTGTATGTAGGTGCACATCACTATGGCGAAATACATATACAAACGGAAAATACAATACTTTGTGTGGCTATCGTGGCCCATAAACAGGTAGGAACTAGTGTTAGGGACAGCTCAATAGAAGCGACCTTGACGTGGTGAGTGGCTTATTACGCTTTGGCCAAAATGTACACCAATGCCTCATTCAACATCCAGCATAGAGGCAGGGCAGAATGCTGGATGCAGAGTGCTATCACATTTGTATTTTCCGAATGTGTACAAGAGTTTAGTCTAATCTCATACATTTTGCTGGTACTGTATTGGCCTGCATTTTTTCTGCTCGTAAATCCGCCCCAGAAAAAACGTACATGATCCATATGATGTACAGGTACCCTAAGGGCTCATGCACACAACCGTATGTATTTTGTGGTCCGCAAAACACGGATCCGCAAAAAATAAGGGGGAGGTCCGTGTGACCCATTAAAGTGAATGGTTCCGCATACGGACCGCAAAAAAAATGGAATGGTCATGGAAACAAAATATGTTTGTGTGCATGAGCCCTAATACTGACGGGAAATAATGCTATATTTATTGAGGATTCCAAAGCCTTTTATAAGCAAAGGATGGGAGCCTTTAGTCCACTAATAGGACCATAATATAAAATGTATTAAAGTATAAGGGCTCATTCACACGATTGTATCCGTTTTTGCGGTCCGCAAAACATGGATACCAGCCGCGTGCCTTACACATTTTGTGAAATGGAACATCCTTTTCCATAATAGAACATGTTCTATTGTTGTCCGTATTTGTGGACAAAAATAGGCATTTCTATCTTTTTTTGCAGGGCAGCACAACAGACTGTGGGGGGTTAGCTCTTCTCCGGGGGTCATTCACGCAAGTATCGTCGCCAGACACCAAGTTTCAGGTCCAAACATCGCTTTATTTGGCACCTCAGCAAACCAAACATAAATTATACAAAATAAACACCTGCCCGGCTGGGCTCTAACTAAACATATAATAACCTGACTCACCTAAAGGACCGTTCACACACGGTCATAACACTTTCTCAGCCCAATAGTCAAGCAGCCTCCAGGCTATAGCAAATGCAAGTCTCTTTGGGGGATTGTGGTCCAGCAGTCCTCCCAACTCTGACCTTGTGGCCCTTGTGCCTCAGGCGTCACTGCATCCCCCAAATTCCAGGCTGTCACTTAGCCTCGTAGTCCCTCAGCCTAGCCCGGCTGAGACTACACACACAGAGCCTCAACAGGCCCCTGTTTCTGGAAAACACACTCTACTTCCCCAGACTGGGAGCCACACCCAAGTCCAGCAACAGGATTAAATACCATCCCTGGACATGGGCATATTCCAAAATCCTGGACTGGAGCATGGGGAACAGGCACCCACCCAACACATTGCCTGTTCCTAGTAATAGCCCGCCCTGGACTAGCTGGAGCCAGCTAAGCTAAGTAGCTTGGTGTCCACCAACTAGCTTAGTGGCCACCTATATCTAGGGCCTTTACTCCACCAAGGCCGGGCCCCTTGGTGACACGCTCCTGGTGCAAACACCCCTTTTTCATGCTTCCCCGGGACTTTACTGCACCCATCACTATTCACATTGCCACAAGACATACAGATGCGGACAGCACACGGTGTGCTGTCGGCATCTTTTGCGGCCCCATTGAAATGAATTGGTCCACATCCGATACTCAAAAATGCGGAACGGATGCGGACAGAAATATATGGTCATGTGAATGGGTGCTAAAACAATTTAAAAAAAAAATCCTTAAAAAATTACATTTTTAAAATACTAAAAAAAGTTATATAGTACCTTCACAATTGTAATGACCTGTAGAGAAAGATAGCACATTATGTCAAAAGCATCACACATGGTGCAAAAAAACAATGGTGGAATTGCGTTTTCTTTTTCCCTCTGGGAATAATAAAATATATGTACCCCAAAACTCCTTACAAACATCCTGCAAAAAAACAAGACTCCATATGGCTACATCAATGGAAAAATAAAAAGTTATTGGTCCTGGAATGAGACGTCGCAAAATGAAAAATATTTTAAAAATTAATCAATAAATTACATGTACCCAAAATTGGTGGCAATAAAAACTTTAACTTAGGGCTCATGCACATGGCCGTTGCCCAGCCGTGCCCGTATTGCGGCCCGCAAACAGGGGGTCAACAATATAGAGGCACCGGCCATGTGCATACCATATCAAGGACGTGGACCCGTTCACTTAAATGGGTCTGCAATCCGTAAGGAGCAGTGCAGAACAGAGACACGGAACCCCATAGTAGCACAACATAGTGGGGGTTCTCTCCGTACCTCCACACCGCAAAAAAGTATAACATGTTCTAATTTTTTTCTGTGCGGATGGATCATTGACCCATTCAAGTTGACAGCAAATTGCGGTGCCTGATACACGGAACGGACGGCACACGTTCATGTCCATGAGGCCTTATTCAGTAAAAAAAAAAAACAATCAGGCTATTGTAGAGTTTTGCACACAAAAAAAATGTTATAGCTCTTGGAATAGGTCAATGAAAGTATCAAAAAAGTGACCAACCCGACATAGGCCCCACGCTGCCTCCTAGCTAATTTATTCACTGCACTTGCCTCTATGAAATTGAAGAGAAGCGCCGTTATCTCGCACAGGCGCACTGGCAGAGGCATCGAAGTGCGCATGCACCGTCTTCCTGGCCTCTGCCAGTGTGCCTGTGCGAGATTACGGCGCTTCTCTTACAATTTCACAGAGGCAAGTGCAGTGAATAAATTAGCTAGGAGGCGGCGCTGGGCAGGGAGGTTATCTGTGGATGACACTGAGGGGGGGGTATCTGTGGATGACACTGAGGGGGGGATATCTGTGGATGACACTGAGGGGGGGATATCTGTGGATGACACTGAGGGGGGATATCTGTGGATGACACTGAGGAGGGAATATCTGTGGATGACACTGAGGGGGGATATCTGTGGATGACACTGAGGGGGGATATCTGTGGATGACACTGCGGGGGGATATCTGTGGATGACACTGAGGGGGGGATATCTGTGGATGACACTGGGGGGGATCTGTGGATGACACGGAGGGGGGGGGGATCTGTGGATGACACTGAGGGGGGGATCTGTGGATGACACCGAGGGGGATCTGTGGATGACACTGAGTGGGGATCTGTGGATGACTCTTAGGGGGATCTAGGGAGGGGTGTGGGGATGTTGGGGTGGGAGGTGTTTGGGTGGGAGCTCTGGAAGGGGTGGGAGGTCCGATAGGTATGTCGGGGTGGGATATCCGGGAGGGGGGGGCCCATACATTTTTTTGCTATGGGGCCCAGTCATTTCTAGCTAAGCCCCTGATTGGTAAGATTGGGCGGGCACTGGAGCGATAGAGCGCCCTGCTGTAGGAGAAGCCGGCGGGAGATGAAAGGAGGAGGGGCCAGCTTCTGGTGGTGTTGGGCACACGGCGCAAGCATGGCGGTGGAGGATCTGACTGAAGCCTAAAGACCAGACATCAAGGTAGACCTGCAGAAGAAGGTGACAGCGCAGTATGTGATGTATACATGTGTGTAATGTATGTAGTGCAGTGTGTGATCATCACATACTGCACTACATACATTACACACATGTATACATCACATGCCCCCTCACAGTAATAATGCCAAGATATGTGCCATCTTCACAGTAGTAATGCTCACACATGCCCCCTCACAGTAGTTATGCCCAGATATGTGCGCCCTCACAGTAATAATGCCAAGATATGTGCCCTCTTCACAGATGTAATGCTCATACATGCCCCCTCACAGTAGTTATGCCCAGATATGTGCACCCTCACAGTTATGCCCAGATATGTGCCCCCTCACAGTAATAATGCCAAGATATGTGCCCTCTTCACAGATGTAATGCTCGCACATGCCCCCTCACAGTAGTTATGCCCAGATATGTGCCCTCTTCACAGTAGTTATGCCCTAATATGTGCCCTCCTCACAGTAGTTATGCCCTGATATGTGCCCCCTCACAGTAGTTATGCCCAGATATGTGCCCCCTCACAGTAGTTATGCCAGATACGTGCCCTCTTCACAGTAGTAATGCTCACTCGTGCCCCCTCACAGTAGTTATGCCCTGATATGTGCCCTCTTCACAGTAGTTATGCCCTGATATGTGCCCTCCTCACAGTAGTTATACCCTGATATGTGCCCTCTCACAGTAGTTATGCCCAGATATGTGCCCCCCTCACAGTAATAATGCCAAGATATGTGCCCTTTTCATAGATGTAATGCTCGAACATGCCCCCTCACAGTAGTTATGCCCAGATATGTGCCCCCTCACAGTAGTTATGCCCAGATATGTGCCCTCTTCACAGTAGTTATGCCCTGATATGTGTCCTCCTCACAGTCATTATGCCCTGATATTTGCCCCCTCACAGTAGTTATGCCCAGATATGTGCCCCCTCACAGTAATAATGCCAGATATGTGCCCTCTTCACAGTAGTAATGCTCACACATGCCCCGTCACAGTAGTTATGCCCAGATATGTGCCCCCTCACAGTAATAATGCCAAGATATGTGCCTTCTTCACAGACGTAATGCTCACACATGCCCCCTCACAGTAATAATGCCAAGATATGTGCCCTCTTCACAGATGTAATGCTCATACATGCCCCCTCACAGTAGTTATGCCCAGATATGTTCCCCCTCACAGTTATGCCCAGATATGTGCCCCCTCACAGTAATAATGCCAAGATATGTGCCCTCTTCACAGATGTAATGCTCATACATGCCCCCTCACAGTAGTTATGCCCAGATATGTGCCCTCTTCACAGTAGTTATGCCCTAATATGTGCCCTCCTCACAGTAGTTATGCCCTGATATGTGCCCCCTCACAGTAGTTATGCCCAGATATGTGCCCTCTTCACATTAGTTATTCCCTAAAATATGTGCCCTCCTCACAGTAGTTATGCCCTGATATGTGCCCCCTCACAGCAGTTATGCCAGATACATGCCCTCTTCACAGTAGTAATGCTCACTCGTGCCCCCTCACAGTAGTTATGCCCTGATATGTGCCCTCTTCACAGTAGTTATGCCCTGATATGTGCCCTCCTCACAGTAGTTATACCCTGATATGTGCCCTCTCACAGTAGTTATGCCCAGATATGTGCCCCCTCACAGTAATAATGCCAAGATATGTGCCCTCTTCACAGATGTATTGCTCGAACATGCCCCCTCACAGTAGTTATGCCCAGATATGTGCCCCCCTCACAGTAGTTATGCCCATATATGTGCCCCCTCACAGTAATAATGCCAAGATATGTGCCCTCTTCACAGATGTAATGCTCATACATGCCCCCTCACAGTAGTTATGCCCAGATATGTGCCCCCTCACAGTTATACCCGGATATGTGCCCCCTCACAGTAATAATGCCAAGATGTGTGCCCTCTTCATAGTAGTAATGCTCACATGTGCCCCCTCACAGCGTTTGCATTTCTTTCTGGCAAAGCTACCTGGTTCTGGCCCGCGAAATTTATACCAAGTCTAGTGCAGCCCTCAGACGAAAAATGGTTGTGCACCACTGCCTTAAAATAATAAAAGCAGCACAGCTTACCTATTAGATCCAGTGCTGCCGCTCCAGTTCTGTGTCACGATCAGTGTGGGGGGAAAACTCCACACTGAACACAGGAGGGAAGGGGAACAGTAACTGGGCCTGGAAACTAGGGAAGGAACAGGTCACCTCCTAAACAACCCTAATCCGGGCCCTAACTACCTATCAATATGAATAGACCTTGAAGGTAGGAATATTCATATACAGCATACCGAGGACCTTATTTCCCTATATGGCCCTGGAATAAGGTTAGGACCAGAGACAACCCATTCCTCCCCAGATGGACGAATGGAAGTCTCTGTCTCAGGCCCAGATACAATCAACAGGGAATATAACAAACACAATACAATAAGAAAAAACAAGACTTAGCTTAAAGTAGAAAACTGGCAACTCCAGAAGCACCACAGAGTACAACCGACCAGCTAGTAAGAAGACAGGAAGAAAATCTATAAATCGCACCTCCAAGAATGCGAAGCGGCTACTTATGGGGAAGGTAAATTACCAACAAGCAACACCTGAAGCAAGGGATGTGGCATTCACCAAAACACAGACACAATAAGATCCACAAGGAACTTGTCAATTTAACTCACGTGTTGCCAGTCTCTCTGGTCTCCTGGTACCTGCCACAGGAACGTTCGTGACAGTACAACCCCTTCTACGGGTGACCTCCGGGCACCTAGGACCGACCTTATCCGGGTGAGATCTATGAAAGGCATTAACTAAACGATTGGCATTAACGTAAGATGCCGGCACCCACCTCCTCTCCTCCGGTCTATAACCTCTCCAGTGGACAAGATATTGAAGGGATCCACGGAGAACTCAAAAGTCAACTATTTTTGCGATCTCGAATTCCAAATTACCGTCCACCATGACCGGAGCGGGTGGCAAGGAAAATGGCTGTAAAGGTTCCCCATAGTTTTTTAACAAAGACCTATGGAACACATTATGAATTTCCAGGGCCTGAGGAAGGTCAAGACGAAAAGCTACAGGATTAATAGTGGCCGTGATCTTATATGGGCCGATAAACCTTGGACCCAACTTCCAGGAAGGTACCTTCAACTTAATGTTTCTTGTGGACAGCCACACAGAATCACCCACACTTAGGTCCGGACCATTCATACGTTTCCTTTCAGCCACACATTTATATTTGTTGCCCATATTTTTCAAGTTATTTAGAATTTTTCGCCATATCGATGACAATCATGATGAAAAACGTTCTTCCTCAGGGATACCAGAAGTATTAGAACCAGAAAATGTGCCAAACTGCGGGTGAAACCCATAGGCCCCAAAAAACGGCGACTCACCAGTGGAATCCTGACTACAATTGTTTATGGCAAACTCTGCCAAAGACAAAAAGGAAGACCACTCCTCCTGGTTCTCAGATACAAAACATCTCAAGTAAGTCTCCAGACTCTGATTAGTGCGCTTCGTCTGTCCGTTCAACTGAGAATGAAAAGCCGAAGAAAAGGACAGTTAAATTCCCAGACGAGTTCAGAACGCCTTCCAGAACCTGGAAACAAACTGAGTGCCGCGATCCGAGACCACGTCAGAGGGAATGCCATGGAGTTTCACAATGTTGTCAACAAATACCTGTGCAAGGGTTTTAGCATTAGGTAGGCCTGGTAATGCAATAAAATGTACCATTTTACTAAAGCGATCAACTACCACCAGAATAACTGTCTTTCCTGAAGAATTAGGTAGATCAGTGATAAAGTCCACTGAATGGGTAACGGAAGTAAAGATCCAGAAGGTCAAGTATGTGTCACTATGGCACGTGCACAGGTAGTACAGTCTGACACATAGTCCTGCAGACACTTACGCCACCCCGGCCACCAGAATCTACGAGATATGAGGTTGGCAGTGGACCTACCCCCAGGATGTCCTGTAAGAACTGTACAATGATGTTCCTCCAACACCTTGTGACGCAATTCCGGTGGCACAAATAGTTTCCCAGAGGTACATGAGTCTGGTGCGTCTCCCTGAGCCTCTAACATCTTCTCCTCAAGGTCAGGGTAGAGGGCGGATATCACCACCCCTTTAAACAGTATGGGACTCGGGTTTTCAAAATCACCACCTCCAAGGAAACTATGTGACAAGTCGTCCGCCTTGACGTTCTTAATCCCAGGACGATAGGTGACAGTGAAATTGAATCTGGTGAAAAACAGGGCCCATCTGGCTTGTCTTGGGTTCAGTCGTTTCGCCGACTCCAGATAAGCCAGATTTTTGTGATCAGTGAATACCGTGAATCGCCCCTTCCAACCAGTGACGCAATTTCTCAAAAGCCAATTTAATGAACAGCAACTCTCTGTTACCCACATCATAATTTTTCTCAGCGGGGAATAGTTTTTTCGAGAAAAATGCACATGGTCGCCATTTACCAGGTAATGGGCCCTGTGACAAAACTGCTCCTACCCCCACCTTGGATGCATCCACTTCAACAATAAATGGTTGTGATACATCTGGCTGCACCAATATGGGTAACAGGTTGGGTGACACTCAAAATGGGTAGATATGTAGGTATTAGGAGACGGTTCCCAGGCCGAGTTGCAATGGAAAAATTTTAACTCCTGAACTCCACTAGATTGCTTCAAGTGTTGTATTTTATTTAACAAGCGGATTTCCAGTTCAAATGAAATGTACTAAACCTTTTTGGCATTTAGCCTTCTTCAGAACACTGGATGAGCCGCACTGTGTAGAGAATTGAAAATAGGGTAAAGTACCCACAGCCGGTAGCAATTAGGGTAGAGGAACCAAAATGATCCTTGTGTGTTGGGCTCTGTGGCCCTGGTCGGCGCAGGGTTTAAACTGGGCAGCAGCCCTATAGACATGGCGCCGTTCCTATAGGACTGCTGCCCAGTTTAAGCCCTGCGCCGACCAGGGCTACAGAACCCAACACACCAGGACCATTTTGGTTCCTCTACCCTATCTGCTACCGGCTGTGGGTACTTTACCCTAATTTCAATTCTCTACACAGTGCGGCTCATCCAGTGTTCTGAAGAAGGTTAAATACCGAAAACGTTCAGTACATTTCATTTGAACTGGAAATCCGCTTGTTAAATAAAATACAACACTTGAAGCAATCTAGTGGAGTACAGGAGTTAGAATTTTTCCATTGCACCAATATGGGAGCAGAAAAGAAGCATTCCTTAATCACAGAAAAAGCTTGCAACGCTGAATCAGACCATACAGAGACATCCGTCCCTTTCTTAGTCATGTCCGTTAGGGGTTTTACTATTGTCGAGTAATTCTTAATACATTTTCGGTAATAGTTGGTGAACCCTAAATACTGCTTAGGCGCCTTCAGATTTTCAGGTCGATCCCAGTTCAATACAGCACAGACTTTCTCAGGATCCATTCGAAAACCCAAAGATGACAGCAGGTAGCCCAAAAACTGCACCTCGTGTACAGCAAAAACACACTTCTCTAATTTTGCGAACAATTTATTATCCCTTAGGATCTATAACACCTGTCTCACATGATTCTGATGTGTCTCCATGTCTGGAGAATAAATAAGAATGTCATCCAAATACACCACCACAAATCTCCCCACCAGGTGATGAAAGATGGCATTCACAAAATGTTGGAAGACTGCCCGGGCATTGGTCAACCCGAAAGCCATGACCAGGTTCTCAAAGTGCCACTCAGAAGTATTAAAAGCCGTCTTCAATTCACCCCCTTTCTTGATCCTAACCAGATTATATGCCCCCCTTAAGTCCAACTTGGAGAACACCTTGGCACCAATAATCTGGTTAAACAAATCGGGAATCAAAGGAAGAGGGTAAGGATCACGGATAGTAATCTGATTGAGTTCACAAAAATCCAGACATGGCCGAAGACCTCCATCCTGTTTTTTTACAAAAAAGAACCCTGCAGCCACTGGAGACTTGAAAGGTCTTATGTGCCCTTTCTTCAAACTCTCGGCAATATATTCTCTCATGGCCTGCCTTTCAGGTTCAGAAATATTATACAACCTTGATTTAGGCAATTTAGCCCCGGGAATAAGATTGACAGGGCAATCATATTCCTGATGGGGAGGTAAATCCTGACATCCACTCTCAGAAAACACATCGGCAAACTCGGATATAAAAGAGCATTCAGCGGCAAAAAGAGAAACAAAAAGGGACGTCTAAATCCCATCGGACTATCGGAGGTGTAAGTGGGGAGTCAGAGAATGTGCATTTGTCCTTTGCTGGTAGTACCCAACTATCGATTGGCAAGCTAGGCAGATTCTGGATTGGGGGGACTATTGCATTGATAATTGTCTCAATACATCGTTTTCTGTGGTTACTACTAAGGCTGTACCGCCTTAGTAGTAACCACAGAAAACGATGTATTGAGACAATTATCAATGCAATAGTCCCCCCAATCCAGAATCTGCCTAGCTTGCCAATCGATAGTTGGATTATACTTGGTAAGCCACGGTAAACCCAGAACCATAGGTGCAGGGAGACCTTCCAAGACAAACATGAGATAACTTCTTGATGAAAGTCATCCACTCTTAATCTGATATCATGCAAAACTTGCGACAAGCACCTCTGAGTAAGAGGGGCAGAATCAATAGCAACTACAGGAATGTCTTTTTTTTATGTACTTGACGATAACCCATGCATGTGGACAAACTGAGCATCAATCAGGTTCACCCCGCTGTCGATAAATACTTCAATTCCCACAGTTTTTTACTCTAACACCACCTCAGCAGGAGAAATTGGGTACTACCAGCAAAGGACAAATGCACATTCTCTGACTCCCCACTTACACCTCCGATAGTCAGATGGGATTTAGATGTCCCTTTTTGTTTCTCTTTTTGCCGCTGAATGCTTGGACATATATTGATAAAATGTCCCCTTTTAACCGCAGAAAAAACATACTCCTTGCTTGCGACTCTTACTTTTGTAAGCAGATCCAGGTGTCGCTCCCTCTAATTGCATAGGTATAAGCTCAGGAGTCTCTTCACCCAAAGAGTCAAAGGAATACGGTACGTTATGTAATAGAACATCCCGAGAGAGCGGGCCCTTAGATCTCTCTCTCAGGCGTCTATCAATACGTACAGCCAAAGACAAAGCAGCTTCCAAAGACTCAGGATTCTCATGAAAGGCCAAAGTGTCCTTCAGCCTCTCAGATAATCCCTGACAAAACTGGCTATGGAGAGCTAAATCGTTTCACTAAGTATCTGTAGCCCACCTCCTAAATTTGGAACAATAGATCTCCGCCGAACGCTCTCCCTGACGCAGGCCGCGTAATTTAGTCTCAGCCAGGGAGGTTCTGTCCAGGTTATCATAGATGAGACCTAAAACTTCGAAAAATGCATCTACTGATCAGAGAGACTGTGATCCGATAGGCAGAGAAATAGCCCAAGACTGGGCGTCCCCTTTAAGCAACAAAATAATAACACCCACTCTCTGGCTCTCGTCCCCAGATGAGTGTGAACGCAGCTTAAAGTACCATTTGCACGCTTCCCTGAACCGAATGAAATTATCACTCCCCCCGAGAATCTATCCAGGAGAGCAACTTTAGGTTCAGGACAGGTCTGGTAACTACTACTAGGATCAGCCAACAATGGTCTCTGCATCTGTGAGACGGTCGGCTACCTCCAGAGACAGCCCCTGCATCTGTCCGGTCAATGCAACGATAACATCCATGGCTGAACTGATAAAGACAACAAAATGACGGTTATTTGGTACTTTATAATGTAACGATCAGTGTGGGGGGGAAAACTCCACACTGAACACAGGAGGGAAGGGGAACAGTAACTGGGCCTGGAGACTAGGGAAGGAACAGGTCACCTCCTAAACAACCCTAATCCGGGCCCTAACTACCTATCAATATGAATAGACCTTGAAGGTAGGAATATTCATATGCAGGATACCTAGGACCTTATTTCCCTATAAGGCCCTGGAATAAGGTTAGGACCAAAGACAACCCATTCCTCCCCAGATGGACGAATGGAAGTCTCTGTCTCAGGCCCAGATACAAACAACAGGGAATTTAACAAATACAATGCAATAAGAAAAGACAAGACTTAGCTTAAAGTAGAAAACTGGCAACTCCAGAAGCACCACAGAGTACAACCGACCAGCTAGTAAGAAGACAGGAAGAAAATCTATAAACCACACCTCCAAGAGTGCAAAGCGGCTACTTATGGGGAAGGTAAATCACCAACAAGCAACACCTGAAGCAAGGGGTGTGGCATTCACCAAAACACAGACACAATAAGATCCACAAGGAACTTGTCAATTTAACCCACGTGTTGCCAGTCTCTCTAATCCGTCCGTGACATTCTGCCAACCGGGTTTTGTTCACCCTAGGCCAGGGATTGGCAGTCCCAAGTGGTAACAGGACATCATTGCTAGGTAAAAAAAAGTCTGAAAGGTAAGACCAGAGTGGCAGCACTGGATCTAATAAGTAAGTTGTGCTGCTTTTATTACACTCTTCAACACTGAAAGAAGAAAGAGTCGTGAAATTATGGAAATCACTGGATGGATAGACTAGAGGAAACTGTTGAGGAAATTGCATAAAAATGTTTGTGGGCCCATTCAGTGACTGCAGTATAAATCCATAGGCCCATTCAGTTTCCTCAACACACAATATTGGACCTAATTTGATTAAATCAAATTAAATAATAGGAGCAAATTTACCACAAAGTCTTATAGTCAAGGATTGAATCTTTAAATCAGGGCTGTGAAGTCAGAGTCGTGGGGGTAGAGTCAGTTTTGGGCGGTCAGGATCAGTAGAAATGTACCGACACCAACTCCAGCTTCAAAACAAAATATAAATAAAAATATACTCTACACGTATCCATTAGCGCATATTGCTTTACATTGAATCGTGCAATCAAAAGAACTCTAAGCTATTGACATTTGGAGCTACACACAACGCATGTGCAGTGATGGAGTATAAGTAACTCCATTTTGTCTTACTCAGCCATGTGTATTACATTTGGTTAGTGTACTACAAAATACCCCTTCCCCCTATGGAATGTGAGACACTTCCTTAAACTGTTTCATGGAATCCATACAGTTTGAAAGTATGAACAGTTCAAGCCATATAAGGACATCTCATTCAACTGTATGCTAGCTTATGTGTATATACCTGATTGGTCAAATGCTGTTACTAGGAGTCATCTATTATGTTAATGCAGAAGCTTATGTGTGACCATACCATAGGTCAAATACTAATGCTAACATATGATTGGATGTAAAGGAAGCTCAACCCCCTCTATTAAAACTGTTTGCCAGCTGTGAATAAACTAGAATGGGTTAGAACTACACACTCTTCAGTGTTATCTTATTCATTCTCCTGGTACCAGTTAGGGTTAATTCAAGCTGATCACCGAAATCTGAAGACAGGGACAAGTTAGGTAAAAGAGAGTAAATTCTCCTAACAAATCTGGGGTCTCAGGTCCGGGATTGGGAGGGTCCTCTTCAGGTCTACAGTGAAAGACAATTTTTGTCCAACTCTTGGACCTGGAGCACTGACCAAAATCTCATCCAAGTAAGTCGAACCATCTATTTATGATTTCGGTGAATTGCGGTGTCTGGGTACACGCAGAAAGCTATAGATAGCTTTAAAAAGTTGTTGATTGTAAGAAGCTCCAGGAGCTCATATCAGTATAGTGCACTAAGGATTTCTGTTTAGGAAACAGAAGGTTACAAGCTTGGATTAACTCTTATATATATATAGTATAAGTATTTTAGAAGTAATAAGATTATCTGTTTGTGTGAGATACTGATCGGTTGGTAAGTGTACGGTCGCATCCCACTGTTATTATCAAATTGATGTATTTTGGGTTAACTACTGTTAATGTGTAAAATTGTTTGTGTTGTGGAGGACTGCAAGACGCCCCAGTTTTTCGGCTAGGATCTGTGATCTGTTGACCCGGAAAATATGAACGCAAGTGGCAGTCCGAAACAACAATAGTCGATAGGGGTCCAAAGAGTATAGAGAGACATTAAGATACGAATCAGCTGATCAGTTGACAGGTCTTGTCGGCGCTATTTCAGTGCAGTACAGCCAGTCCTGACAGTGATTGTCTCACTTATTCTTTGAACTATAAATACTAACATGGGAGGACAAGGGTCTAAAACTAAATTCCCTAAACCAGAACCAGGAGAGACTTGCAAAATCTATGTAGCCCGTGTTAGTCCAACAAACTATTACCTGATCAACCCGTGGGTAGATAATCTAGCAGGCTGGACTGAGGTAATGGATGCTGCAGATCCATTCCCCAGGGACGGTGATAATAGTATTTATCATATGGATATGGTCAAAGGACTATGTCTAGGTGATAAAACAGCCTGGCCGCATTTCGATGCGGATCCTTCCTGGGACATGGATTACATGTCCAGGAGTGCAGAACAGTGGCTGGAAATAGCCCCCCACTGGTATGATGCAGGTAATAGCAAGAAGAATAAGAATCTAAAAAGTCCCAAAAATGATAGGTCTCTACATGAAATAGAACAGGAGGTAGGTACAAAGAAGAGAAGTCAGAAATCCCCTCCACCTTATAATAAATCCACCCCCACGACACCTCTGTATCCAGTTCTGACTCAGATTGAGGAAGATGCTGTAACAGCGGTTATACCATTAAAACTAGAAGAAAAATACCGACCCCCCATGCCAACATTTGGAAACATAATGGAGCGCGGTCTAAATATTGGCACACCGCATACTAGTTATACTACACGCAGTACAAGTAGAATGAAAGATGAAACAGAAAAGGAAGAATCAAAAGAGGAAGTCCAAGTAATCGCTCCCTTTCTGACAGTAGGACAGCACTTAGTAAAAAAGCCCATAGAAATAGAGGATCTCAACAAAATTATAAAGTATTGTCCCAAACCTTCCATAGCCCCACTGGGGACTATTACATACCTAAAAAAGGCCTGTAGAGGGCGCAACTACACACAGGAAGATTTAAGGCTTATCCTGGATGGTATTATAGGAACACACACAACCTGGAATTGGGACAAGGTTAGCTCCATATCTACTATTACACAACGCAGTGATGCTCTAGATTATGTATGTAATACAGAAGTGGGTCAGAAAAGGATATGGGCGGAGATTGAGGAACATATGAATGAGGTATTCAAACAAAAATCTTCATTGCCCGTAGCAGTAGCCTGCAAACAGAAATCTGCTGAGTCGGTCACTGAATTTTGGAAGCGATTTATTGATTGCTGGAAGACCGAGGCGGGTCTACCTGTACGTGACAATGATAGTTTGATTATCTCCACATTTGTAAACAATCTATCAGATAAATTGATCTTAACTGTAAAACAAAATGTGTCCTCTTGGACTTCAGATACAACTGATGAGTTTGAGAAACATCTCTTTGAAAAGGAAGCAGCTGGATGCTTTGAGATTAGGAAAGCAATTTCCCCCACACACGCATATGCTAGCAGAGGGAGGGGGAGGGGGAGGAGGGGCAGAAATAATAGAACCTACAATGAAAGACAGGACTCATTGCCAAATAATTGTTGTTATAACTGTGGAAAAGAAGGACATTGGGCACGTCAATGCCGTGCGCCAAGACGGGTTGGGAAAATTCAAGATTACAGCACACAGAAACCTGATACTCAGTCACAAAATAATCAACCAAGTCAGATAAACCACAGACAAGGTCCACAGAGTCAGCCCAGATTCCCATTAGATTGGCATCAGCAAAACTCATACTGAAGATGCCCAGAGGGACAAAGCCCCGCTTTCACGCAGGTCACCACACATTGGAAGGACACACCAGTAATTCTACTTAGAGTAGGAGGAAGAAAAGTGGGATTTTTAATAGATAGTGGAGCTACTTCTAGTGTGTTAAACAATTCAATGTACAAAGGGCCTTTAAGGAAGTGTGCGCCCTCTATGGGAATAAATGGGGTACTGACGAGGACATACAGAACAGATTCCTTACCAGTAGAAACTATTGATAGGGAACACATTACAAATCATGCTTTTAGCATCATACCTGAATGTCCTGTGAGCCTTCTGGGAAGAGACTTATTCATTAAGTTAGAGT